>NW_028318216.1:1507291-1808750 GCF_062004578.1 Staurois parvus
GTGTTGAAGATGCAGCCATCATCACAGATGCATTCCATTTCAGACACTGTAGAAAAGAAACACTGAGGTCTGACATTCAACATCTCGTGTCTAACACTTATTTAGCTATTTATACCCAGGTAATTTGTGGCTAAAGGTTACTTGTCCCCAAATGACACCCATGATTATCCCTGCTCTGTGAAGAGATCCACATTGCAAAACTATAAGCACTATGAACTATAGTCTTTTCACGATAAGGAGTAAGGTAGGTTGTTCAAGGTTGGAGATAAAAATATAAAGTTGTTTTGTTGTATTAAGGCTGCTTGCAACCCTGACCATGATATGAGGTTACAGCAGCTGAATAACCACAACAAGACACAGAAATTGATTTGTGCACCAGGCGGTGGAAAATTCTAAAGAGGATGTCATAACAACAGATTTGATGGGTTTAAAGCAGGCCACAACAACATTTGCTTTCTCATCCTTTGTAGGGGTGCAGAAATTAAGATATTATTGGGTTATACTACCATCTACAAGAGGAATGGACATCAAGCTGGCCCAGAATAAGTGCCACTAGTCTACACCCCTTTTCCTAAGCTGTGCTGGGAAAGTATTTTTGCTAGCTTTTTCTCTTCCTGTCCTTGTGGATTTTTTCCATGTTGTCCTAAATCCAGATTCCTCACTACACTGCTGCTTGAGCATCTATCCAGATTTGTGTATCCTCAGCAATGACTTTGGAGGATGTACCCAGACTCCACTGGCTTGGACAGTTATGGATCTAGCCTGGAAGGTGACCTTTGGACACTGGGCTCTTTAATGTGCATCTTCCAGACCTAAGTGTTCTGTTTCACCTGCAGAGTGCTTTCTAGGTTCAGAGCCATAGCATATCCTCACGGTGTGACACTGTCTTTGAAAACTCACTTTGTAAGGCTGGTCATTCTGAAGGACTGGTAGCTACTATAGTCCCACTGGGTACCTTTCACACTTTTTGCCACCACCAGTTGTCCGTGAGGTAGGTTAATGCTGAGAGATTAAGCACATCCACAAGGTGAACTGTCACATGCGCACTCTGTCCCAACATTCAGCATAGAGGAAGCATTATCCCTCTGCTGCTCCTGCTTTGCAAAGCACCACATGGAACTGCAGCTTGTTCCTATTTCCTGCCTACAGTGACCTGGTCACCTGCAGTCGTATCAGCACCAACTACTTGGATTTTTGATTAGCTAAGGCCTTGCCTAACACTTTGTGCCTAACTGCATTGCTGCCATGTGGAGGCAGCATGTCTGTACATAGACACAGAAGAGAACGTTTTGCTACTATGGACAGCCGCAGTCCATACTCTGTTGTTCTTGCATTTGCAGGATCAGCCAACTGTCTCCATTCTTGGGTCTTTCAAAGCTCCTGATGCTGTCCATGCTATTCAAGGTATGTCTCTATGTGGACTGAAAGCACCCTGAAGCGTCCTTGACTCCATCTGAGAGTGTGTCTGACAAATTCCCTCTTGCAGGGGAATAGTCTAACAGCTGTCTATACTCTTTTTGTTGTTTATTTTGGATCTGTCAGTGATAGTGGTAGAGAGTGTGTTCACCCTTAATGATCCATCTGTTTATCAGTGGAATTCTCTCCTTACCTTCCAGTTTATCTCTGATAGCTTTGTCCTGTGTGTCTCTTTAAGGTGTTGGAATGCCAATGCCATTTCTGGAAAGCATATGACTCACCTTGGCTTTGAGGGACTTTCCCTTTGGATCTACCGTGGATACCACCTTCATATATATCTCATGAGATGCTAGAAAGATGCAGGAGCTCTAGAGAGAAGGCACCCTTCTCCTTCATCGACTTCTAGAGAGTGACCCCAGGCTCCCTGACCCTCAGACTGGCCACAAGGCGAAAGGTAAATGAAGGCACACCCTCACTTCTATAAGTGACGGGATGTTATGTGAATACTTCCAGGTGTGAAGTTTGCTCTTCAGGCATTTAGGTGCAGAAAATGCCCCCTTGGGTTCTAATTTCTTGGCTTTAGCACTCTCTAGTTGTGCCTTCTGCCTTCCTGGGTGCCACACTACGGATTGCTGCACCTCACCCCTGTTCTGTTTGTTTCCTCCCAGCCCTGGAACCCTTGCTTTAGACTATGTCAGCTAAGGTTCCAGAACTTGGCCCATCTAGGCCACCTCTCTGTTTCAGAGTTTTTCTTTCTCTGGAACATGCTAGCTCTCCAGTTGTACCTAGTTTCCCTAAATGTCTTCCTGCTCCAGGAACCCTCTGTCACAGGGTCATTAAGGACCAGCCTTGACTGCCCCCTACCCTACAAGTCTTCTGAATAATTTGTGTCATAGAAACACACATGATACCCTTCAGAGCATAGACACTTGTGTCAGACGTAGTGCCCTTTCCTGGCAAACCATTTGTGGGATACTCCAACCCCTTTTGAAGCAAGCTTCTGGGATCCTAATGGTCAGCACCTCCCTGAAGGGCCTAGCACCTGCCAAATCCAGCTAGATTTCTCCTTGTCATGTTTAAGCCTCTGGATGCACCTGTAAACTGTAGGCAAAGATATTCACTAAGAGGTCGTTTAAGGCCCTTGTCATCAGACAGGGTGTCCCCATTCACTTCTCACTTGCAGGAGTGTCGGGTGCTAGGGCACCATTTTTTCACCCGTTTCTCGTTTACATCATGGCCTACCTCAGCCATTACCTCCTCCATTGCAGATGTAGTTCCTGAGTAGTCTATCATGTCTGCTTTCATGGACTAGGTAGTCTAGAACTAGGTGGCTAGTATCCACAAGATTTCTCTTCTGGGAGATTCTTTCTTCCCTGAGCTGCCTTCTGGTCTTCTAGAACAGGTGGTTCCCTCTACTTTATGGGATTCTGCCTCTGACAGGTCTCCTGGGTTGGCCTCTATTTGACACCAGTGAGGCTGCCACCTGGTCCTCTGTTCCCCAAGTGGACATTCCTGCCTCATTTGATGCAAGCTTTGAAAGTATGGTCCTTCAGGTCTGTCTTTAAGGCAAAGGCAGACCCAGTTTTTTTGTTTTCTTTGGCCTGTTAACATTGATTTACAGAGCTGCCCTCCCCTCAGTTGGACTGCTTTTGGATGTCTTGAAAATAAAAATTCTTCCTGTGTCCTTCAATGCATGAGAAAGGAATTTGATTTTTTTTTACTCACTGTAAAATCCTTTTCTTGGAATTTATTGAGGGACACAGGTCCCTACCCTCTGTATTTATGGTCATGTTCTCATTACTGCTTTTCTACAAAATAGGCATGTTTGTTGTAAGATGAATTATGGCTAACCCTTCTGTAGGCATCAGTGTAACCCAAAGGTGAAAGATTCCTGTGTTCCTTAGTAGTATCCAAGAAAGGACTTTACAGTAAGTAAAGAAATCATTTTTTCTACTTTGGACTAAAATAACTACAATTTTACATTTCATGTTAAAAATTAGCTATAGCGTGGTTTAGAACTGTGATTTAAACTGAAGAACAAAAAAAATATATTGCAGCTTTCCAGTTTTGTGATGCTTGCTTTTTCCTTTATATTCACCTGCTGACTCTGCCACTAACATGGTTTCTGTCCTAGAGTGATGCTTCTTTACTGCACTGTATCTATAGAGGAGCAGCATTGTCCCCCAAGAACAGGACTACAAACACCTCCCCCTCTACACTTCACCATAATTTGAAGAGGGGTGGGGATGTTTTATTGCCCCGAGCAACCTGCCTATTAATTGCCCAAAATTGTGTACAAGTCAGTGGGTGGATGAAGCCCGCCTGTTAGTTACACAAAGTCACTTGTTATTATTGTGCGTCATTAAAGCCTTTTACCCATTGGTGTCCTAACAACTAATGACTGTCATTGGTTGAAAAGGAATCCGAGCCCCTACACAGCATCCTTGTTTGCCCCTCCCTTGCCCCTCTCTATCAGCAATGGGGTCACAGTACCTGAATAAGGGAGAAAAACTAAGGGAGAAGATAAATTGGAATACTAGTCCGTACCACTGTGCAAAGGTGTATTTGCTTTGAAAGAATAAATTGCTTCTAAGGTTTGGTGCCCTAAGTGTGTGGATGTTGCTGCATTATGTTTAACATTTATTTTAGTTTTTTTTTTATGTTGTAGAATTTAGTGCCTTGAGATTGTGCAGAATTTTAAAGGGTGCCACGACTGAAAAAGGGTTGAGAAACTCTGTTCCAGAGAGATAGCTGGGAACAATGCAACTGATAAAAATCAGCAGAGGCAGAGGGCACAGGAAATTGTCAGCTCACAAAGATTTCTGGCAGAATCAACTGGAAATTTTTCCCTTACAGAACTTTGAATGGTAACAATTACTAATGGCATACCATTGAGTAACTTACTGTTATTGTCTCTTCTAAACCTCTAGGTGTCAGTGTTACAGCTGATATGCATGTGTTCAGTATAATGAATCAATAACTGATCCTATAACAAAGACATATTAAAGAATGATTTTATTGAAAACCACTTGAGATGTCTGCCAGCAAAGGAATCTAACAAAGCTGCCAGCCTAAGTATTCCAGGCAAAGAACCAGGCAACATTAACTTTAAAAGTGGCAATGGCAGTTCAAAAGGCATTCTACACCCAAAGCGCCCATTCTATATCAGCAGTACAATTTGCTGCTAGTATAGAGATGGGTTTCCATGGAGAGCATATGAATGGCAGCTTAATACAACTCAGATGTCAAAGAAAACTAAAACAGCAATGGCCATTAAAGGGCTCTTTCACACGGATGTTCCGATCGGGTCTGCCTGCCTGTTTTTCAGGCAGACCCGATCGGAACCTCCATTCACCTCTATGGAGCGGCGGGTGTAAACAGACCTGTGTCCATTTACACCCGCCAACATCCAATCCACCAAAAAGGGACAGATGGGAATCCAATTGCCCTTCTGTCCGTCGGATCAGATGAAAACAGACAGGCGGTCTGTTTTCATCCGTTGCCCATTGAGGAGAGCAAGCAGCTCTGTGTCTGCTCTGCAGCAGCGGAAGAGACACAGAGCTGTCATCCGCTTGCTCAGCGGAGATCAGTGGAGAGATCCCCCACTGAGCAAGTGGATCCGCTAAATGGGTCCACTCTGTGTGAAAGGACTCAAAGTGTTGTTCTGGGTAACATAAAAATGATATACAGTACCTCGCAGAAGTGAGTACATCCCTCACATTTTTGTAAATGACACTTTGATACAATGTAAAGTAGTGAGTGTACAGCTTGTATAACAGTGTAAATTTGCTGTCCCCTCAATATAACTCAACACACAGCCATTAATATTTAAACCGCTGGCAACAAAAGTGAGTACACCCCTAAGTGAAAATGTCCACATTGGGCCCAAAGTGTCAATATTTTGTGTGGCCACCATTATTTCCAGCACTGCCTTAACCCTCTTGGGCATGGAGTTCACCAGAGCTTTAAAGGTTGCCACTGGAGTCCTACTCCATGAAAACATCATGGAGCTGGTGGATGTTAGAGACCTTGCGCTCCTCCACCTTCTGTTTGAGGATGCCCCACAGATCCTCAATAGGGACATGCTTGGCCAGTCCATCACCTTTACCCTCAGCTTCTTTAGCAAGGCAGTGGTCATCTTGGAGGTGTGTTTGGGGTCATTTTCATGTTGGAATACTGCCCTGCAGCCTAGTCTCTGAAGGGAGGGGTTCATGCTCTGCTTCAGTATGTCACAGTACATGTTGGCATTCATGGTTCCCTCAATGAACTGTAGCTCCCCAGTGCCGGCAGCACTCATGCAGCCCCAGACCATGACACTCCTACCACCATGCTTGACTGTAGGCAAGACACACTTCTCTTTGTACTCCTCACTCCACACGCTTGACACCATCTGAACCAAATACGTTTCTCTTGGTCTCATCAGACCACAGGGCATGGTTCCAGTAATCCATGTCCTTAGTCTGCTTGTCTTCAGCAAACTGTTTGAGGGCTGTCTTGTGCATCATCTTTAGAAGAGGCTTCTTTCTGGGATGACAGCCATGCAGACCAATTTGATGCAGTGTGCAGCGTATGGTCTGAGCACTGACAGGCTGACACCCCCTACCCCTTCAACCTCTGCAGCAATGCTAGCAGCACTCATATGTCTATTTCCCAAAGGCAACCTCTGGATATGACGCTGAGCACGTGCACTCAACCTCTTTGGTCAACCATGGCGAGGCCTGTTCTGAGTGGAACCTGTCCTGTTAAACCGCTGTATGGTCTTGGCCACCGTGCTGCAGCTCAGTTTCAGGGTCTTGGCATTCTTCTTATAGTCTAGGCCATCTTTATGTAGAGCAACAATTTTTTTTTTTCAGATCCTCAGAGAGTTCTTTGCCATGAGGTGCCATGTTGAACTTCTAGTGACTAGTATGAGAGAATGAGAGCGATAACACCAAATTTAACACACCTGCTCCCCATTCACACCTGAGACCTTGTAACACTAACGAGTCACATGACACCAGGGAGGGAAAATGGCTAATTGGGCCCAATTTGGAAAGTTTCACTTAGGGGTGTACTCACTTTTATTGCCAGTGGTTTAGACATTAATGGCTGTGTGTTGAGTTATTTTGAGGGGACAGCTGTACACTCACTACTATACATTGTAGCAAAGTGTAATTTCTTCAGTGTTGTCACATGAAAATATATAATAAAATCTGTGAGATACTGTATATGATGCAGTCTTTCAATGTCATAAGGGTTAATTCATCAAGACGCGTGCGCCGCAATGCACAGGTTTTCACACATTGAAGCATGCAACACATGTTGTGGTGTTATAGTGTATTGCAATGCACTGGACTCTCACTGGGGTGCCATTTAAAAAGAATGGCACTAATGTATAAGCCCACTGCTCTACTGTGTGTAGCATTTAAAACATGCATTTTACTGTGCATTATTGCAGTGTAGGTAGTATGAACAAAGCCTTAAGTATATCTTTTTTTTAGAGTAGGAAAGGTGTTTTTTTTTTTCTTTTCCTTCTGTATCTCATTAGTAAGATTTGGCAGAATTCCTGATGATTCAAAAGGAAGTAAGAAGATACTGTATCTTTCCAATGTGAGGGACGTTTTCCCTTTTATTCTTGTTCTGGCGGCAACTCAAAGTTTTAGAATTCCCTTCACTTGTATTCTCGGTGACAATGGTGATCAGGACAATTAGAAGGGGTGAATCTCCCTAATGGTAATACAGACATGAATAAAAACCTGACAGTGGTTATAACCCCTTCACTACCAGTTCTGCCTTTAATTATACTTTAGAACCCATTTAAACTAGCAGGTATGTGTCATGCTTTATATAATATGCGTGTTGATGTGCATCATGCAGTGGTGGTGTGATGCGTTTTAACAAGGCATTGCACTGTTTACTTTTTTTGTTTACTTTATGTACCACAGTGTGTTTGATTGGTGATGTTTTCTCCTACGTAAAAAAAAAAAAAAATTTATCCAATGCACACCGTTGCAAATAAATTGCGTGAACAAGGTCCATGCATTGAGCCTCTGTTGAACAGTACTGAACAATGCACCTTGTGTGAACGAGCCTTTATAGTCCCCTTAGTTCATGCATCATAGTCTAAAACTTCCTGGTGGGGCCCACACATGCATAGGTCCCTGTAACGGAACCGACCCAGACTGCGCTTGAGTATTTCTGTTAGAATATCGCTTCCCCGTCCGAACACCGACAACAGACAACACAGCCGACCATACAAGACTAGACGACACCAGTCTTGAAGTAATCCAAAGGTAAACTATTTTATTTGAACACAGATACAAGATTTATACACTCGAGGGACAATCCCCCCTCCCTGTATAATGACACAGGGTGGGGCAATCTACATTTAGTAACAAAAGACACACAGGTATTCAAACTTCACACCAACAGACAGTCCCATCAGGAGGGAAGGCTGCTGGAGACACTGGAGTCACCCCCCCCCCCCACTTAGCTAATACACATAAACACATACATCCAATAATAGTTTGCTCCCAAGCTGGACAAACAATAGAACAATGGGATGCAGCCACATGACATTAAACAATCAACAACCCCCACCTATCTCCTAAACATGTCTGCACAGTCTGAGACAAAGCCCACACAATATTAGTACAGATCACCCTGTGCCCCTAACAGGCACAGGGAGATTTGCACATAAGAGGGATATGAGACAGGGGTCTCCCCACCTCTCCAAAGTGAGCTGGGTTCCATGGGCCCCCCACCCAAAGCGACTCCCGTCACAGTCCCTCTTTTGAAACCAAGTCCCTTTGTACCTTGTTCCTCCACAAATGTATCTCTTTTAGCTCTATGTAGATAGGATTTGTGTAAATAAGTGTTATATTTGGCTGCTAAAGTTCTTTCTATTGCACTTTCTTTTACACTAAATGTTATCCATCCTTCAGATTATTGTGTTATTTTGTAATGCTAACAGAGTGAAAGTAGTGGTGCAAAAAAGCCCCAGTGGGTTTAAAGTTCCATTCACACTACACTGTATGCCGTAATGCATGTTATGTGTGTGTTAGTGCGTTACGGTGCCATTCATTGTAAATAGCACCGCAACACGCCTTTAAAATGCACCCGGCTACAGTGCAGCACAGTGTGTAATTTCCTGTGTGTTGCGTGGTGAAAAAATGCAGATTGTTCCAATTTTGCATATGTTGCAGTCTGTTTCAGCTCATTCATTTAGTTGTAGTGTACTTCACTGTGGTGTGAATGGGCCCTAATTGTCACTGTTCCGTATGTATGTTGTGGTTCATGTGGCAGTAGGTGTGTTCTTTGCTTCACTGTGGTGTGAATGGGCCCTAATTGTCACTGTTCCATATGTTTGTTGTGGTTCATGTGGCAGTAGGTGTGTTCTTTGCTCAATATGTTGTGCTAAAAGACGTCCCTCTCTGAAGGTTGGTAGGTACTGTATGCATATGCACTCTGCCCTCTCATTACATCCTACAGAGAGTTAAGCAGGGTACACACTTTATCTTGTCCAAGCAGCAGACTGAACCAAAAAAAAAAAAATGGATTCTGGCACAAGCGATACAGGAATCTCCCCCACCAGGATATTGTATTCTGACAGCGGGAACTCCTGCTCTCAAAATACATTGGTCAGTGCTGCAGCTGATTGGCTGCAAGCCACTGATCGATCAAGGTTTTTCAGCAGTCCCATTCCACAGAAGTCGAACTAAGGATCAGCTTCTGTTGAACAGGGAGGACTACATACAGATCAAAATTCGTCCTGTCCCTGCTCAACCACCTATATTTCAATCTGTGTGTACCCATCTTTAGTTAGGTTTTGAACTCATATTCCAAAGCTCTCCATTACAGTTAATATGACCGCAGTTCACATATACTTGGCCAGCCGCTAAGATTTTAAAGAGAGGCTGTGCTGCACCACCCATGTAGGTGAGGGTCCTCAAACACATACAGTGGGGCAAAAAAGTATTTAGTCAGCCACCAATTGTGCAAGTTCTCCCACTTAAAAAGATGAGAGAGGCCTGTAATTGGCATCATAGGTAGACCTCAACTATGAGAAACAAAATGAGAAACAAAATCCAGACAATCACATTGGCTGATTTGGAAAGAATTTATTTGCAAATTATGGTGGAAAATAAGTATTTGGTCACCTACAAACAAGCAAGATTTCTGGCTCTCACAGACCTGTACCTTCTTCTTTAAGAGGCTCCTCTGTCCTGCACTCATTACCTGTATCAATGGCACCTGTTTGAACTTGTTATCAGTATAAAAGACACCTGTCCACAACCTCAAACAGTCACACTCCAAACTCCACTATTTTTTGATTGAAAAGATACTTTTATTACAGAAGCATCAAAAACAACATGATACGTGTAATCGGGGTACATCTCACCCTATACTGCGACGCAGCGCACCACATAGCAATACAGTTCCAAGCATACAATAAATACATTCAGAAATAAATACATTCGCTCAGCGGTATGATGCCTGACGTGATGTGCAGAGGATGAATCCCCAGACCGCCACGTCATGCATGACGCCGCTTACCCCAAAAACCATAGCATCCTGATACACAGTACTAAGTCATGCAATAAACGAAAGCGAAAAAGCGAAAAAAACGAAAATCACAATTTACAATAGGCATCGGGTGTGTGGGGGGGGGAAGGGAAGAAAGGGGGAAACACAGGCCCGAAGCTTTATTGAAAAGACAAAGACACGTAGGGGGAAGGGGGAAATCTTCAGACGTCCTCTTCCTCCTTAAAGTCCATCAAGGAATAGTCTCTGAGCAGACTGAGGATCAGTCTGCGGCAGTCCTCAATGGACATCCTCTCCCGCTGGTGGATGAGGCGCTTTCTGGCGCACCATAAAGCGTCCTTAAAGCAACACAGCACCCACCAGGCACCGTCAATGTCCTCCAGAGAAAAGGTTCCACAGAACAGTCCATTCAACACCCCAAAGTGAGTGATGGCTGTCTGTGGTACAAAGTCCTTGAGTTCAGGTTCCAGGGCCCCCAACAGGGCCTGAGCAAATGAGCACTCCCAGAAAACGTGGTAAGACGTTTCCTCGTGGATGATGCAGAAGGGGCAGTGTCTGTATCTGCTCAGGTTCCTGGCATGCATAAATGTCCTGAGAGGCAACCCCCCTTGGATTGCCATCCATGCCAGGTCTTTGTGCCTGTTGGTAAGAATGTTGGAAGAAACATTCCTCCAGACCACCTTGCAGGTGTCTGAAGGCAGGCCTGGAACCGACTCCAAAATGTCGCTGGCTCGGATGAGCTTGTAGATAGTCTTTGGCTTCCACAAGTCAGGCTTGACTCCCTGCAGCCCTTGCTCCCTGATGCACTTGAAGGTATCCAAGTAGTACCAAGGAGTGTCCCAGTTGTAGGGGATGGAACTATCCCAAGTGTCCCACCCCAGGGACCTCCAGAGAGGCAACAGGAAGAAGCGAGACATTGCGTTCCCGCCAGAGTCCATAATCCGTCTGGGCAAAGTTCTGCGGATGCAGTTGCAAGCAAAGAACACCCTCAGCTGGGTGGCGATGTCGGGCACGCCCTTACCGCCCTTGAGGGGTTCCTTGAACATGACTGCCCGCTTCACTCTGTCCATCTTGGAGCCCCAGATGAAGTGAAACACCGCCCTGGTGATGGCCTTACAGGTGTTGACCCGAGGGGGCCAGGCCTGGGCGAGGTACTGCAACACAGGGAGAATCTCGCTGCGGAGTACCAGTGTCTTCCCTTCGATGGAGAGGTCTCTGAGGCTCCAGAGTCCAAACTTTTGACGCATCTTGGCCAGTCTCTCCTCCCAAGACTTCAGGGCTGCGCCCTCGGCACCAAACCAAACCCCCAAAATCTTCATGAAGTCTGTCTTGATGCCAAAGGGCATGGATGCAGAAGAAGGCAGGAACCACTTTCCGAAGAGCATGACTTCCGACTTCCCGCAGTTGACCTTTGCCCCCGAAGCTTGGCCGAAGTCCTCGCAGGTCTGGACGAGCAGGTCGATGGAGCGCTGGTTGGCACAGAACACCGTCACGTCGTCCATGTAGAGCGAGCACTTCACTTCCCGTCTGTCTGGTCCCGGAGCGGTGATTCCCCCGATCTCTGGATTCCGTCTGATGCATTCGGCGAAGAGCTCTATACAGCAAACAAAAAGCAGAGGTGAGAGAGGACAGCCTTGTCTGACCCCGGAGAGGACCGGGAAGGGGTCAGTCTTCCAGCCGTTCACCTGCACGGAACTACAAATGCCGTTATACATCATATCCACAACCGAACAGAACATTTCCCCAAGACCAAACCTGCGCAGGGCTCTGCACATAAACCCATGGGAGACACGGTCAAAGGCCTTTTCCTGGTCAAGACTGACCAGGGCCGCGTGCACACGGCGGTCTTTGATGTACTGGACCGTGTCCCGGACAAGCGCTAGGCTGTCCGCAATCCTGCGGCCAGGAATGCCACAAGTCTGATCCGGGTGGATTATCTGTCCGATGACAGCCTTCAACCTGTTCGCCATAACTTTGGCGAGGATCTTGTAGTCCACGTTCAAGAGAGAGATGGGACGCCAAATTTTCAAGTCACATCTCTCCCCCTTACGCTTGTACAGGATCGTGATCATCCCCTCCCTCAACGAAGGAGGCATCTTGCCCTCCACCACCATCTCCTCGTACAGCTCGAGCAGGTCCGGGCCCACGAGATCCCACAGCGCTACATAGAGCTCCGCTGGGAGACCATCGCAGCCCGGGGTCCTGCCTCGCCTAAAGGATTTAGCGGCAGAGTGCAGTTCCTCCAACGTCAAGGGGGCGTTGGTGGCCGACAAACCTGCAGGATCAATAGCATTAGAGATACCTGACAAGAACCTGTTGGCCGCTGCCGTGTCTGTTGCTTTGGGGGAGTAGAGGTCGGAGTAGTAGTCGCTGACCACTTCCATCACGGCCTCCTTCCCCTTCTGGAGTGTTCCAGTCTTGTCGCGCAGCTCAGACAGGGGAGTGTGTCCTGAGTGGAGTTTCCTGAAAAAGAAAGAGTTACACTTCTCACCTTTCTCGAGATGCTCCACCTTGGCACGGAAGACAATGTGCCTGGATTCTTCCTCAAAGTGCTTTTTCAAGCTCTTCTTGGTGTCCTCCAGGTCTTGCCTCACGTCCCAGCCACAGAGATGAAGGTCCTGCAGGGACTGCAGCTGACGCTGCAGCCTCCTGAGTTCCCTCCTCCTGGCGCACACTTGCTGGCGTCCCCTGGCCTGAAAGAAGCTGCGCAGCTTGACTTTCACGAACTCCCACCAGTCGCTTACCTTGGGAAAGAAAGACTTCTCCCCTCGCCAGGCACCGTAGGTTTCCCTGAGCTCCTCTAGCAGTTCCTCATCGTCCAGCAGGGTGCAATTCAGCTTCCAGGAGCCTGGGCCTGGGGCAAAGCCCTCTCCCAGATCGCCTTGAAAGTGAATGGCCCTGTGGTCAGAGAAAAAGCAGGGAACCATGGAGAACCCGCGGTGCCTGACTGCCCTGGAGGTGAGCACAAAGTCAATCCTGGAGCGCACAGATCCATCGGGGCGGCTCCATGAGTAGTTCACGGAACCGCGCCCCACGGATCCCACTGCGTCTCGCAGGGAAGCCTCCGCAATCATCTCCCGGAGCAGCTTCGAGGTGGCGTCGAGTTTTGCGTACATGCTGGAGCTGCGCCCATCCTCCTCTATCGGACAGTTAAAATCACCGCTGATTACTACTGTTCTCGTTGTGACGAGTTGCGTCCGCAGGGTTTGGAAAAGTTCCAGCCGCGCGTTCTTCTCCGGGGAGGCGTACACGTTGATGAGCCTAACGGGCTCCCCCGCCCACGAACCGTCTATGACCAGAAGGCGGCCACAGACGAGCTCATGGACGGAGTCAACAGTGAAACGTCCTCCCCTGATAAGAACCGCAACCCCTGCGGACTTGCAATCGCCACCCCCAGACCAGTAGGAGGGACCGTGGGTCCACTGGGAGGACAAGTGAGTGTACCTCCTCAGAGGGGGAAGTGCGCACTCCTGAAGCATGTACACATCACTCTGCTGTGTGGAAAGAAAGGTCAGCACAGTCTGCCTCCTAGACACATCCTTGATGCTCCTCACATTAATGGAAAAGATAGAGATCTCAGCCATCATGGGAAAGAGATGAAGGGGTTAGTCGGCAGGGGCTGTGCCTACCTCCCCTGGGGAGGGGGGGCGACCTCTGCGGCCTGGCCAGGGTCCTGGCTCAGTCCGATCTGGTTGAGGACCTCGTTGAGGACCTCATCGAAGTCGGTGGAGAGATCTGGCCCTGACCGGGTCAGAGCCATCTCTTCTTCCACCTCTTCCTCCAGTGTGTCGAGGTCCTCCCCCACGGGGTCGGGACCTGCGGCATTCTGGAGGACAGCAGGCCGTTTGGTGGCGGAGGAGGGTTCCTCCGCCGCCGGGCTAGCCTGCTCCTTCTTTCGCTTCCTGATCCCCGCCGCAGAGCTGCTGACGGGGGTGGCAGAGGGAAGGGGCGGGAAATCCTCCTGTAAGGACAGGTCAGGGGGGGTGGAACCGGGCCCGGGAGGGGTGGGGCGGGGGGGCAGGGGCGGGAGGGGCAGGGGGGCCAGGGGCGGGGGGGTAGGAGGGGCGGGGGCGGGAGGGGCAGGAGGGCCAGGGGCGGGGGGGGCAGGGTCCGGGGGGGCTAGGGGTGGGAGGAGGGGGGTTCCTCTTACCTGGGTCCTTTGGGGGTTTCTGTGTTGCTGGTTTGGCGGCAGGGCCCTTGCTCAGGGCCCCAGCATACGTCCTGCTTCTCTCTGGGCAGTCCCTGTAGACGTGCTCTGACCGTCCACAGAGGTTGCAGGTTTTGGACCTTGGGCAATCCTTGGTCTCGTGACCTGCAGACCGACAGAACCTACATGAAAGCACTTGGCAATCCTTACCCTCGTGCCCCGGCTGTCCGCACCTGCGGCTTGACTGGGGTTGATCCGGGTAGTGTAGGAGTCCTGCTGACGCTCCCAGGGAAAAGCACTGTTGCAGGTGTTGGAGATCTCCAGCGGGACGATCTCTCAGCAATCTGCAAAACACAGACCACTTACCTGTCCAGAAGCCGTTGGCGTCTAGTATCCGGACTGGGTCCTTCAACACGACGCAAAACCTTTGGAGGTAGGTGGCGATGTCTCTACCAGGGACATGAGGGTTCCTCATGGACACCGTGATCCGCCTTTCGTCCCTTTGAATGGGAGAGTTCGCGATGAACTTTCGGAAGAGGGAGTCGGGTCCAGAGGTCTTCACTGCCTCCCAGTACCTTCTGCATACCTGTAGAGAAACAAAAGTTACGAAGAAAATACCTTTCATGAAGGATTGCACCGACAGGGTCTCTGCCTTGCTAAATCCTTGTTCAAGGATCATTTTCTTCCCGAAGACTTCCGGGGTCATGTCCGGGACTCTGCCGTCCACTTCTTTCAGCCGCAGCACTACTGTCTGCTTCATCCAGGGCTCCAGTGGAGGGAGACCGTCTGCAGGGCCGGAGCGATCTGAGGTGGAGGTGGAGGCAGAGGGGGCTTCTCCCGGGGTCTTGGCGGTGGTGGCGTTCTGTGGCTTCTTCGCGGTTTGCTTATTCTTCCCCATCTTGTCGCAGAGAAGTTCTCAGGAGGGCTTCCCAGAGATCTTGATCGGATTCCTTCTCCTTCTTCTTCCTCGGCGGCTTCACTCTCGCTTGCTTAGCCTTTGAAAAGGCTATTGAGCGTCTACTGCCCGCAGAGTGAACAAGGGGGGGGGGAGATCACAAACTCGTTCTGTGTGGGGGCTAAGCCTCAAACCCAATAGCAGCAAGCAGGTGAAGCCGAATTTAATCGACGATCCTACAAGGCCGAGAAGAGGGTACCCCACACAGACCAAATGGCTGGGATAGATGCAAGTGGTTCTCAACGTCCTAGCTGGAAGCAGGGACACCCCTAAAGGCAAGGTCGATACTACACTTGATCTTAGCCAAAAGGCCGAGAAGCTACACTCCACTATGGTGAAGACCAAAGAGCTGTCGAAGGACACCAGAAACAAAATTGTAGACCTGCACCAGGCTGGGAAGACTGAATCTGCAATAGGCAAGCAGCTTGGTGTGAACAAATCAACTGTGGGAGCAATAATGTGAAAATGGAAGACATACAAGACCACTGATAATCTCCCTCGATCTGGGGCTCCACGCAAGATCTCACCCCGTGGGGTCAAAATGATCACAAGAACGGTGAGCAAAAATCCCAGGACCACACGGGGGGACCTAGTGAATGACCTGCAGAGAGCTGGGACCAACGTAACAAAGGCTACCATCAGTAACACACTACGCCACCAGAGACTCAGATCCTGCAGTGCCAGACGTGTCCCCCTGCTTAAGCCAGTACATGTCTGGGCCCGTCTGAAGTTTGCTAGAGAGCATTTGAATGATCCAGAAGAGGATTGGGAGAATGTCATATGGTCAGATGAAACCAAAATAGAACTGTTTGGTAGAAACACAACTCGTCGTGTTTGGTGGAGAGAGAATGCTGAGTTGCATCCAAAGAACACCATACCTACTGTGAAGCATGAGGGTGGCAACATCATGCTATGGGGCTGCTTCTCCGCAAAGGGACCAGGACGACTGATCCATGTACAGGACAGAATGAATGGGGCCATGTATCGTGAGATTTGGAGTGCAAACCTCCTTCCATCAGCAAGGGCATTGAAGATGAAACGTGGCTGGGTCTTCCAACATGACAATGATCCCAAACATACTGCCCAGGCAACGAAGGAGTAGCTTTGTAAGAAGCATTTCAAGGTCCTGGAGTGGCCTAGCCAGTCTCCAGATCTCAACCCTATAGAAAACCTTTGGAGGGAGTTGAAAGTCCGTATTGTCCAGTGACAGCCCCAAAACATCACTGCTCTAGAGGAGATCTGCATGGAGGAATGGGCCAACATACCAGCAACAGTGTGTGCCAACCTTGTGAGGACTTAAAGGAAACGTTTGACCTCTGTCATTGCCAACAAAGGATATATAACAAAGTATTGAGATGAACTTTTGATATTGACCAAATACTTAATTTCTACCATAATTTGCAAATAAATTCTTTCCAAATCAGCCAATGTGATTGTCTGGATTTTTTTTCTCATTTTGTCTCTCATAGTTGAGGTCTACCTATGATGCCAATTACAGGCCTCTCTCATCTTTTTAAGTGGGAGAACGTGCACAATTGGTGGCTGACTAAATACTTTTTTTGTCCCACTGTACAGTATGTGCTTGAAGACCCACACCCACACAGATTTCAAATGTGTCCATTCAGCTGTTGCATCCCAATTGACATGACTGCCTGCACACAGATACCTGGAACCCCGGTGCATCCCGTGCAGGTAAAGGACAGCCCTCACATGAGTGTACATTTAAATAAGTATACCCATGTGAACAAGGTCTAGCTACACCAAAAGTGCAAAAACCAATACCAAAGAACATCTACAAAGATATATTTGCTCATGGTCAACTGTAAGAGATAACACTTGGTTTGTATATACATAACACCCATGGGAACAATGTACACACCAGACATGTCTACTGCACACTGCTGATGTATTACATTTGCACATTGAAAAGTCATATGTCCTCAGCTACAGATCATTAGAATGCAAACTAGCTAGACAATAAGAGTTTAAAGAATACTGCAGACATTTCTCAATAGGCCTGAATGGAGAAATCCGAGATGGGGAGTGCCGCAGTTCCTGGTGTGGGTTGATGTGTGGAAAAGGAGTAGGATAGAGTTTTGTTTAATATTTTTTAGGAACTGTTATTATTCAACAAACAAAATGTACTAATCTTATTCAATAAGAGACAAAAGAGAGAAGTGCAAAAATCAGAAACTTATAGAACCCACTTACAATTATTCTTGCAGTGCTCTGCCTACAAGAAAATAAATGTGATGTTGCTATGGGTTTTTACCTTTTGCACAACATCTTTGCTCTTTTTATTTTTTGACTACACAAGTGAGCATATGTACAAAAATATATCATATTTTATTGGTCAGTACTTCAATGTCATTTCAGAAAAAGAATAAAAGGTATCAAAGCCCCAGCATGCTCGCTATAGGGTAAGAATATTTAGCTATGGTGTCAGCAAAGATCTGCAATGACACATCTACCGTTTCTGGTGCTGATCCCCACCAATCCTTCTTTCTCGTCCATCCCACGTGATATCACCCACAAGCGTCTTGGATGAAACTGAGAGGTGGGCCAGTGGGTTGAGTACACTACACTCATAGCTCATGTTCAGACAAACGCCAGAACCCACCTGAGCTGTTCCATAGGCTTTTCCCATACATGTATGCAAGCAGTGTGGGAATGCCTCTGCAGCCTAGGATTAGTTGAGCCTGTGCCTACGCCACTCTGAGGTTCTGGAGGGAAAGGCACTCGAGAGTTGGCAAGGCAGGGACATGCTCACGATCTACTCTACTCATCACCTGCCTGTAGTCACTGGGTATATCTCAATCAACAGGTTGCTGAACCCCACTATAGGCTAAGAAGAGAGTTCTCTTCAAACTGCCAAATAAATGGGCGTTCAGCTGAGTGAACCTCCAGCTGCAGTGTAAAGTGAAACGCTTAGCATTGATATTATTATTACTGCAAATGTGACAGCTTCCTCCTATTTGTTAGGAGCCAGCACCCACTGGCATCCAAACAACCAGTGACTCAGCACACATTCAGCTGTCAGATGGAAATTTTCGAGAGGTGAATGCAAACAAACTGTGGATACAGTGTAAAAAAAAACGTGGTGTCCCCCCAAAATTCATTATAGGCCTTTTATGTCTGGTATGGATTTTAACGGGGACTCCATAAAAAAGTGCATGCCACCCCCCCCCCTTCAAAATCCATACTTCACCCTTATCTGAGCATGCGGCCTGGGTGGCTAGGAAAAGGGGGGTAGAGTGTGCCTCCACTCCTGAACCATACCTGGCTACATACTCTCAACATAAGGAGGGTATTTTGGGGAACCACAAAGTAGAGCAACTTTGTACCCATGTAAATGAGGACAATGGCCTCTTCCCCACAACCCTGGCCCAGGGTGTAGGGGTCAGCAGGCTGGGGGGGGGGCTTATAATCCGGCAGTCTCGTTTAAAAAAGGGGCTCCCCATCTACTGCTCCCCTCATATGACTGAGTAATGCACCATACACGCTAAGAAAATCAGACGAACATATTCCTACAATGAACAATCGTGCCATTTTCCAATGGTGTGTACATAATTTTCGACAGCTGATTCAGACCTTCAAAATGAAAATTACAGAAAAGACAAACTGCTAAATTTTTGTCGTATGGGAACAGAATGAACGATTTTCGTTCAATGTGTACTATTTTCGTACAAGGAAAATTGGATACAAAAGACCACGCATAATCGGAAGCTGCTTATGACCCAGAGGCTCCACAGCCTCCCTTTTGTCTTTTTTCTCTGTTGCCTCTATATGGCCAGAATTCCAAAACCCATAATGGCAATTGCTGCATTTTGATAACATTCGTAAATGGTATCCATAACTATTCCGATAATTCGTCACAAAAGATTTGTTGATGGGGAGATAACAATTATGGCACTGAAAGGTGTGGCTACAGGGTCACACATACATTATATCACTTCCACAGCTATGCTATGACGTTTTTGTACAATATTTTTCATGCAACAAAAGCACATCGCTTTCGCCCAACTGTGAACAATCGAGGAAAAATCGGGTAATCGTTCATCCAGTTAGTTTTATAGTGTGCCCCCTACATATTTACAATAAAAGTCAATAGTAACTAAACACACACACAATTTTTGACAAGAGAGAGACCACTACTGGGTGTCTACCCTATTGCACAAGGGTAAAACAGCCTGTTTACTGCCACCAGCCCAGAAGGAGCCCAAAATGCAATACTTTAAGAAGGTGTAGCTTAAAAACCTCTTTACCATATTTCCTGATGGTGGTAAAATTCCCTCTGATGACCATTATACCTTTGTTTTTTTAATCACAGCAGCCAGGCAACACTCACAAGCAGCACCTGAACCACATGATCACTAACTACGGCTTGATGTGGACATTCTTAGAAGTGAGGACCCCATAGACTATTGGGTGTCCAGGCTGGACCACTTGCCAGAGCTTGCACAATATGTGCTAGATCTTCTGGCTTCTCCTACAGCCAATGTTCTGTCTGAAAGGGGCTTCTGTGCAGCAAGAGATTTTGTTATGGAGAGTTCAATATGTCTGTCCCCTGACAGTTTGAATCAGTTAACGTTCGTTAAAATGAGCAAGTCTTAGATAACCAATGACAACTAATCCCTTGATACTACAGATTTAACTAAACTAAATTGTAATCCACCAGACATTATTTCTACAGCTGGACCTAAGCTTCTAGATCTCTGTAGTTTGATGCAGGGTAAATCCTGTTTTGCACCTTGACATTTGTGGCCTATCTTGATGCTCTGGCACTGTAAAGGTGCCACACAACGTTTCCACAGATGGATCTGAGCTGCCAAATTTTTTATGTTTGCTGAGTAGTAAATACTCTGTTGAGCCACAAAGTCTACAGCCTATTCCAGTGTTCCAGCACTGAAAAGGTGCCACACAACAGTTCTGCAGCTAAAACTCAGCTGCCAAATGTATAATATTTGCTAAAGGGTAGATCCTGCATTACATTTCGAAGTTCATGGTCTCTTTCAGTGCTCCAACATGGCAAAGGTGCCACACAATGTTTTCACAGCTCGACCTTAACTGCCAAATTTTAATGTTTTCTGCTTTGTGCCTCAAAGTTTGTGACCTATTTCAGTGTCCAAATATTGAAAAGGTGCCATCCAATGTTTCCACAGCTGGATCTCAGCTGCCAAATTTCCAAAGTTTTTCACAGGGCAAATTCTGCATTGCACCTTGAAGTTTGTGGCCTATTTCACTGCTCTGGCACTTTAAATATTTGTAGCTAATGTTTATCAGATATGTAGCACTACCCCCTTAGGAGTTTCTAGAACATTTGCGTCCCCCTATAGCCTTGCATAGCGAGTCAACATGCAACTTCACACAGGCTTGCAGCCAGAGTCAGAGATCAGTCCTTTAGCTTTGGTTTTGTTGTTTAATTTAGGGGATTTGAACTGGGATAGGGTTAGGGGTGTACAGGATGCCCAAGGCAACTGATGAACTGAGGACAACATCCTGGAACTCTTTACAAACCTTCACTGCAGCAGTCTTTGTTGGAGAGCTATCCAGCGTCTATTTAATGCACCCCCCAGACCCTAGATGAACTCCTCTTCTTCACCCAGAAATGTGGAGGCATCCTTGAACAGGGGATCTGGTGCCTGTTACTTTAAAAGTGGACAATCCCAAACAGGTAGCGAATTTGGTTTCCCACCAGAGTACTCCTTCCCCTATCCTCCCAGGGGGTGTAGGGGTACTCACTCAGATTCTCTCCTGTACGGTGGTGGGTTGGTGGCTGCAACCAGGCCTTTTAGCTGGGCCACTCCTTCCCTGCCATACAGGTGGTCCTCGCTCTGGGGGCCAGTGAAGTTCTGAGCTTTCTTCCTTTCCAGCTCCAGGCCTGCAGGTAGGCCCTATCCCACTGGGCCTCATCGCAGCCTCCTGCCTTCAGCCTCGCATCTTTCTCAATGTCTTCCACTCTAACTCTCCTGCAACTGAGCAGGCTCCAACACTTTTAAGAGTGCCACAGCCCCTTCTCAAACCTTCAGTTGGGGATTGGCTAGGATTCCTTAAGAGTCCAAGCCAGCCACTCCTCAGATCCAACCACTGCCTCTAGGCATTCCTCCAAAGCCCTAGAGCAAGAAATTCCAGAGGGGCTGGAATTGATCTTATGGCTATTACACCCAGGCTGCTACTCAGCCCTCCTCTCTATCAATCAGGACTCTAGCTCCCCCTAGCTAACTAGGAGGGTGCTACAGATAGTACACCCTTCTGTTTATTTCAAGATAAAACCTGCCTTGTCTCTATCTCTTGTTATTCAAAGTGTGATAGCACTGAAAGCTGAAAATTGGCCTGGACAGGAAGGGGGTGAAAGTGTCCAGACTTGAAGTGGTTAAACTTACATTAACCTCTTCACGCTGGTGCCTCCCGGTCCTTTAAGGGGTTTCAGACTCCGGGAGGTAGGGTGGGGTTTTAGGGTCATGTGTTCACTGTCATGGCGGTCACATGATTGAAAAAGGTCCTAATCGCAAGGGGAGATCGGGATCTTTCCATCAGACACAGACATATGTGCTGGGAGCACACAGGGCGCGCGCTCTCAGCACATATGTGTTTTCAAATGGTACGCAAATATGCTGCCGCTTGGCGTCAGGGCCCAGCCGCCGAGAGGCGGCGTATTTGCGTACGGTCGGCATCAAGGGGTTAACATGTTACTGCTTATTTGAGATTTTAGTGATTGGGTTTACAACTACTTTGACATGCAATTGACTAAGTGAAAATTCAAAATACAGAACTGAAAGTGATCAGAAAAAGCAGAGTGTTCAAACATTAGGGACATTCCAAATACATATGATTCTTGGAACAGTCCCTAGAAAAAAAGGATGATTGGCCACAAAGAAAAGTACTGCAGGAACCGCACACTACAAGGTGGTAGGGACAAAGAAATGTCCCGTTTGTAGCAGTGCCACGGTCCGCACTCTGGACATGCTTCATCTGCCCGACTGCTATTAAGCTGCTTTCACACTGAGGAGTTTTTGAAGCATGTTTGCAATATAAAAAGCATGAAAAGCTCAAGAAAAATACTTCCCTTTAAATTCTATGTATGTTTTCACACTGGGGCGTTGCGCTTCCATTGTGGTGTAAAAAGCCCCACTTGCAGCATTTTTGGAGCGATCGCCAAGGAACACTGACAGGGGAGAGGACAGTATGTAAACAATACAGATCTCTCCCGTCAGTACCAGCATGCTGCTTTGTATTGCTCTGCATATCAGAGCAATACAAAGCAGTGTGCTTCCACAGTAAAATACACACAGCACAGTTTGTAAAACAGCACACAGTTAACCCTTGGATCGCCCCCTCTCTCTGCCCAGTGCTATTAGTACAGTGTCAGTGCTTTTTATTAGCACTGATCACTGTATTAGCGTCACTGGAGATATCAGTGGCAGTTAGTCAGTTCCCCCCCAGTGTCAAAATGCCCACCATAGGTCCCTATAGGTCACTGGTCGCCACCATTACTAGTATAAAACACTTTACACGTATTGGGATTTTTTTTAGCAAATACATGTAGCAGAATATAGTTTGGCCTAAATTTATGACGAAATTAGATTTTTAAAAAATTTTTACTGGATGTTTTATAGCAAAAAGTAAAAAATATTGGGTTTTTTTCTCAAAATTGGTGGTCTTTTTTTGTTAATAGCGCACAAAATAAAAAACGCAGAGGTGATCAAATACCTCCAAAGGAAAGCTCCATTTGTGGGAAAAAAAAGACATAAATGGGTGCAGCATTGCATGACTGCGCAATTGTCAGTAAAAATAACGCAGTGCTGTATCACAAAAAATGGCCTGATCAGGAAGGGGGGTAAATCCTCTGGAGGGCAAGTGGTGACCATATTCTATACCCCTTATGTACTACACGATCCACATATGTGATCTCTGTTTTGTAACTTATTTTATAAAGGCAACAAGCAATGATGTTTACATTTTTTATACATATATATGGAGGGAATATGATGTTTAGGGGCGGGGCTTGACTCATTTTGTTTGCTCTGATTGGTGAATGGTTCTTTAAATCGTTTCTCTGTGTTACCACAACTTGTCACATGCCTGATGAAGGGGTCCTGCGAGACTCCGAAGCGTTGCTCTTGCTGTAACTATGTGATTGCTTGTTAAAGCTTCGGACCCATGCTGGAGAACCTTGGTTTACTGGTGACATTCTTCTCCTGTGATGCTTCTCGGTTCCAGCCGATGGTCACTGCAGCACCCACTTATACATATAGCCCAGTGGTTCTTAACCTGGGTTCGATCGAACCCCAGGGGTTCGGTGAGTCAGTCTCGGGGGTTCGGCGGAGGTGACCCACACCCGACTCATGATTTGTGATGACATGCCCAGTGGTCGGCAAGCCGCGGCTCTCGTGTACCGGGCGCCCGCTCCCCTCCCTCCTCTCGGGCGGCAGGGACTCAAATGCAATGATTGGCCAGTCTCGCTGCCACTCACATCCTGATAGCCAGTGATTGGCTGTCAGGATGTGTGTAGGCGGGGCAGCGTGACGAACGTGAGAGGAGCTAGGCTCCTCTCACAGTCCGCCCTGAAGACCGGAATGGCGCGGGAATACAGCGAGAGGAACGCGCGGAGCAAAGGTAAGTGAATTGACACAGGGGGGACTTAATATGGGGGATGAATTAATATGGGGAATGAATTACTATAGGGGGGATGAATTACTATAGGGGGGGTGAATTACTATATGGGGGATGAATTACTATATGGGGGATGAATTATTATATGGGGGATGAATTACTATATGGGGGATGTATTACTATATGGGGGATGTATTACTATATGGGGGATGAATTACTATGGGGGATGAATTACTATATGGGGGATGAATTATTATATGGGGATGAATTACTATATGGGGGATGTATTACTATATGGGGGATGTATTACTATATGGGGGATGAATTACTATATGGGGGATGAATTACTTTATGGGGGATGAATTACTATGGGGGATGAATTACTATATGGGGGATGAATTACTATATGGGGAATGAATTACTATAGGGGGGATGAATTACTATATGGGGGATGAATTACTATATGGGGGGATGAATTACTATGGGGGATGAATTACTATATGGGGGATGAATTACTATGAGGGATGAATTACTATGGGGGATGAATTACTATATGGGGGATGAATTACTATGGGGGATGAATTACTATATGGGGGATGAATTACTATATGGGGGATGAATTACTATGAGGGATGAATTACTATGGGGGATGAATTACTATATGGGGGATGAATTACTATGGGGGATGAATTTTCATACCGTTTGTTACAACATATCTTTGCGAGCAATCCTTTTCGAGGATGCTGGACATAAAGACGAAGAAAAGGAACAGACTTTGTTGCGAAAATGACATGAGAGTGGCACTTGCCAAGGTAATGTCGCGCATTTCTGAACTGGCCTCTGAAAGACAACAGCAGAAGTCACACTGATTTGCGGTAAATATTCATTATTTTGTTTTTGTGTGAAAATCATGTTTTAATGGTTTTGTTCTTTGTTCTTAATGGTTTTGTTCATTTTGTGCACCTATGTATAAATATATACCTATGTTTTGAATTTTAAAAATCATATTTTATTTTTCCAATTAAGAAGGGTTCGGTGAATGCGCATATGAAACTGGTGGGGTTCAGTACCTCCAAAAAGGTTAAGAACCACTGATATAGCCACTCTTTGATGCAGGGCCGTGTGCGTTGCAATTGTGCAATTCTGCTTTAAAAAAAAATGCAAAAGTGCAGTAAAAACGTGGCAAAAACGTTTATGTGTTTTTGCCACGTTTTTGCAGCAGATCAATGTGAAAGTAGCGTTACTGCAAACACCAGCTATCAAAATGACTACTAGCTACAGCCACTGCTGTTTAACCCCTTCACGCAAATATGCGGCCTCTTGGCGTCTGGGCCTTGACGTCCAGCGGCCACATATTTGCGTGCAATTAAAAAATACATATGTGCTGAGAGCGCGTGCCTTGCGCGCTCCCAGCACATGTGTCCGCTACTCCCGGAAAGGTCCCGATCTCCTCTTTCGATCGGAACCTTTTCGATCATGTGACCGCCGTGATCGTGAATCACGGCGGTCACATGACCCTAAAACCCCACCCTACCTCCCGGCTTCTGAAACTGTTAAAGGGCACCAACAGGTTAAACTAGAGCTCCTGAACAATGAGCTGAGCACTGAAAAATACAATGCAACAACAGTATTGTTACTTTGTATGTACGTTGTACCATTCACACGTAGATCAAAGATCCAACCTTCAGGCTTGGTTCACACAACTGTGATGCGACTTTGATACAATTTACAGTGCGATTATGTGATGCGACTGCACATATTTTACGAGGCCAATCTCACTAAAAATCGCACCAAAGTAGTGCAGGAACCTTTTCCAAAATTGCACCGTTCTGAGTTGCATTGATTAGAATGGGCACCATTGAAAACAATGAGATCTTCCTTGTCATGGGATTTTGTGCAACTCAAGTTTAATTAGAGGTCGCTCTAGTATGAACTAGGCCTCAATCTGTATATGGTAACCAGAAAAGAAATGCTAATAGTAAATTTAAAAAAAAATACAGTTTTTTAAAAAATAAATAAAATGTGTTTCTCCTTAAACTGCTTATAAAGATAATTAATTAAAAAAAAACTGTAGCAGGCAGCTCTATATTGCAGAAGGAATGTGCAATGTCTTCTATTGAATGTACACTGAGTTGTGCAGACTGCAGCTGTACTGGAATGACAGATTCCTTTACATGAGTGCTTGATGACGTCATGCAGCCACTTGCCAATCAAGGGGTCAGTGCCAGCACAGTGAATACCTATGATTCGTCCCAGAAGAACTGCACAGAGAAGAGGGAGAGTGAGGATTTCAAATCCCTGGACCGCTTGACCAGTTCCATGGGTACTGACAGCTCAACAACCCCAGAGGTAAATGCAGCAGGGACCAGGGGTGGGGAGGGTGTACAGTGTTAGTTTGCGGTTTCTTTTTTCCTGACGATAAGAACTAACAGTGTAAAGTGTTTCTAAAACCAAAGGTGAACTAATACTTTAAAGTGGTTATAAAGCCTAAACATTTGTTACCCTAATCATGCATTCCCTGCATTAAGGTAAAAAATGTTTAGACATCAGTATCGCACCCTCACCCCCTTTATACTCCTCACTCAATGTGCCCGTCTGTAGGGGTTCTGTCTTTGCTTTGAGCCATTGGCTGCCTGCATGACCCATTCAAGATGTGCAGTTGTGGCACAGTATTCCCACTGACAAAACACCATTTGGCTGAAAAAACAAAACAGGCATTCAGGAGGCGGCAGTATTCTCTTCTGAATGCCTGTCAGATGCTCCTTTGCTGCTCTGTGATATGCAATCCACTGCAAATAGCTTTTCAGAGACCGATGCAGGTTTAAATGAGCCCTTAAGGCTGTACAGGCAAGTATCTACAGCCTGAGTGGAAAAGCCTATCTCCTGCCAGCATGCTGTAAAGAACGACCCTTGTTCTTTGGCCCAAAACAATAATATTCCTGCGACAACCCCTTCCCTCTGCTGTGACAGAGCCATCTGAATGAAAAGGGGCACTATAGTAGGAGACCCAGGAGGACCCACTGCTGACACCGAAACATAAAAAGCCAGATTGGAGTTTGACAAAACTTATCTGAGGAAGCCAAAATCCTTTTGAGAGAATGTGTTGTGGATAGACGAAACAAAATTACAACTTTTTGGTAAAGCCCATCATTCTGTTTTCAGAAAAAGAAATGAGGCCTTTAAAGAATATAATACAGTCCCTACAGTCAAACATGGTGCAGGTAAAAAAACCTTCAGCCTTTACAACCATTTTAAATTAAGAGTGTCAATAATTTTTTCCGGTCCATTTTTGGGGTTTTGCGTGGAATGTGGCAGATTTGGTATTTTGTTTCTCCAACTTTTGGGTTATATCACTACAAACAAAAGAAATAAACACGAGAATGCCTAAGCATTTGTAATTGCAACAATTTTCTGGGTGAAGTGGTGAATTAGCTGACAGAAATGCAAGGTACCAATATTTTTGGCCGTGACTGTATATAGCGCCACCAATTTACACAGCGCTTTACATATTATATATTGTACATTCATATTACTACGGCCACATTCAGGGGTCTCCAAACTTTCTAAACAACAGGCCAGATGACTGTGCTCCAGACTTTCGGAGGCTGAACTGTGACCAGTGGAAGTAGAAAATGTCCTGGCATCAGTGGGAGGAATAGTGCCCCATCTTTGGTATTAAGGAAAGGAATAGCTTCCCATTGTTGGTGTCATCGGTAGGAATAGTATCTTATTGTTGGTTTCAGTGGGAGGAATAGTGCCCCATCTTTGGTATTAACCTCCCTAGCGGTCTGATTATGTCCATATTTCTGTGCTCAAAGCGGTACATTTTTTGCATGGAAATATGTATTTTTTTATTTTAGGCCTGTAATTTTTAGGAATAACTCACTGAAATCTGTCCGAACAAGAGTCTAGTAAACATCCCAAGTAGGATAAAACTTGAAACACGAATTCATAAATTATAATTTAATAAATAATCATACAAAATAATAATATAATAATAATAAATTTAATTCAATAATATAATCAAACCAAAAACACTGACATTTGAAATATAGCGCCAAGTTCGCACATCACTGAGCAAAGTCGCAAAATCGTTTTCAGTGTCTGATGATGAATTTCCCCACGAATCATTATCACTCAATTCTGCAAGTGGTTCTAATTTACTATCGCTGTTCTCTAGCTGGTCTAAAACCACTTTTGACCTAAAGGGATGCTTTTTGGACGCCATGGACGTTTCTCAGTTTCCAGGCAGAAAGAACAGTAAAAATGCAGGCAGGGCACAGGACAAAGCACTAGGGACAAAATGTATGTGAAATAGTGTGATACAGTAATGTTTTACTATGTGATTTTAGTGAATGTCACTTTTAGTACTTTTTAAAAAATTTCCCGCCGTTCCGTCCCCCGTACGTCCCGACGCTCGCAGGGGACAGAACCCAGATGACAGATGCCGGCATCTGCTGGATTACATTGCCGGGGACACTGCAGGAGGGACATCGCGGGAGCGAAGGACAAGGTAAGTGATTGAGGGATCGCGGAGCAGCGCCGCATGGTAAGCCCAAGTGTAGCTCGGGGTTACTGCTTGTGGTGCTGAAACTTTACCCCGAGCTACACTCGGGAATACCGCCAGGGAGGTTAAGGAAAGGAATAGCTTCCCATTGTTGGTGTCATCAGTAGGAATAGTATCCTATTGTTGGTTTCATTGGGAGGAGTAGTGCCCCATCTTTGGTATTAAGGGAAGAAATAGCTTCCCATTGTTGGTGTCATCGGTAGGAATAGTATCCTATCGTTGGTTTCAGTGGGAGGAATAGTGCTCCATCTTTGGTATTAAGGGAAGGAATAGCTTCCCATTGTTGGTGTCGTCGGTAGGAATCAGGGGCGGACTGACCATTTGGAAACTTGGGCACTGCCCGAGGGCCCGGGGTCAATAGGGGGCCCCATGAGATGCCCCTGGTACCTTTTTCATAGGCTTTTTTGAGTTTGGGCAAGGGCACAGGGGCCCCATGATCCCCTATTGCCCTGGGGCCCCATGAGTTGTCAGTCCACCCCTGGTAGGAATAGTATCCTATCGTTGGTTTGAGTGGTAGGAATAGTGCCCCATCTTTGGTATTAGGGGAAGGAATAGTTTCCCATTGTTGTTGTCATCGGTAGGAATAGGACCCTATCGTTGGTTTCAGTGGGAGGAATAGCGCCCCATCATTGGTGTCAGTAGCAGGAATTATTGGTGTCAGTGGGAGAAAAAGTGGGAAAGGGAGGAATAGTGCCCCATTGTTGGTGTCAGTGGGAGGAATAGTGCCCCAATGTTAGTATCAGTGGCACAAATGATTGCTGTCAGTGGAAAAAATAATGGGAATGGGAGGAATAGTGCTTCATTGTGGGTGTCCATGGAAGACATAGAGCAGGGGTGTCCAAACTTTTTTCAAAGAGGGCCAGATTGGATGAAGTGAACATGGTGGAGGGCCGAACATTTTTCCGAACATTCTTTGAACCATTACAATTAAATGCAAATAAATTATTTTATGCCAAGTTAATTGCAAACGACATACTTTTCCTTTCATAACATTAAGATCAACTGTGAGCTGAGTTTTCATAATGTATTGAAAATAAATTTTAAAAAAACTTACCTGCACTAATGTGAAGGGTGAAAAAGGTAGCTGGAGCTGAAGTCTCTACTCGGCAGCCAGGAGGGGAAGAGAAACACACTTCATGCTGGAAGCCCAGCCCTGACGTCACCGCCCTCTGTCGCTCCCAGCGCGGCGCAGTCACGCATGCGCACTGCTCTCAAGCAGAAGACTGTCTGCCACAGAAGGGAGGGCCGTGCGACAGCCGCATTTACACAGACCAGGGAGAACGCGCCGCAGTCAGGCATGCGCACTGCCCTCTGCTCTCAAGCAGAAGACTGTCTGCCATAGAAGGGAGGGCCGTGGGAGGGCCACATTACACAGAGCAGGGAGGGCTGTTGGAGGGCCGTATTAAACCGACCCCCGGGCCGTAAATGGCCCGCGGGCCGGACTTTGGACATGCCTGACATAGAGCCATTGTTAGTGTCAGTGGGAGGAATAGTGCCCCAAGAGCCAGATAAAGGCAAGCAAAGGGCCACGTCTGCCCCCCAGGCTGCAGTTTGGAGACCTCTGGCCTATTTAGACAGGAGCCAATTAACCTACCAGCATGTCTTTGGAGTGTGGGAGGAAACCAGAGTAGGAAATCCACATAGGCACAGGGAGAACATGCAAACTCCAGACAGGTAGTGCCGTGTCTGGGATGTGAACTGACAACTCCAGTGCTTCCAGGCAGAAGTGCTAACCACTTATCCACCGTGCTTCCTGGCATGGATGCAATGTAACTGTTTTTTTTAAACTGTTAAATTGATAGATTAAGGCTATGTTCACACCTATGCAGTTTGCATTTGATCTGTTTCTGCAGTGTGTTTGCGTTCTTTTTGCACATGCGGTTTTGCCACATTTTGTGTTTTTTATTTTTTGTTGTTGTTGCTAGGCAGATTTAAAACGCAAAACACATCAGAAACGCACTACATGTTTTCTGCACCTCCCCTCTGATGATGTGCCTCTAGCACGAAAGGCCTAAGGAGGAACTGCACAGAGCGTGACGTCTTATACCCGCCGGAGCCACGAGGAGGCCCGGCGTTTTACACCACTGGGGGTCAGTACTGCATTTGTTTACTTTATGTACTTCACATATCATGATGTACCATATGCTTACTGCCCTGCTGCTATTTTGATGATTAAACCTGAGATTTTGAACATACTACACTATTCTGGGCATTTGTTTTCTGGGGCTCCTATCTGGAGCTTTCACTCCCATAGAGAAAGCACTTTTGCCATCCTGAGAGGAGGTTTTTTCCTGGAGAAGGGAACAACTGGCTTACCTTAAGGGGATCCCCCGGACCTGGTACAGGAGTCTGTGATGACCCACCGTGAGGGAGACGCCTGGCTGCCTGGATTCTGATGTTCCCATTGCCCGTGATGCATAATCACACATGCGCATAACCCATGCGTTTCCGGTGAGTGCGCATTTCTGTCATTCTGATAAAGTGGAAGCCGTGGGATTCCGTACCTCTACAATACACCATTGTGATACCAGATTATCACTCTATTGACTTTTTTCTTCTTAGCGCTGCACTTCATTATTTTAGTTTGAATGTTTTCTGCACCGTTTCCATTGAAGTTAATGCAATGCAACTTTTTGTGTTCTAAAGAGTCCCTGAGCCTTTACAAAAAACGCACCGGGTGAAAACCCGGACCTATAAGAAATCATGTTAAATGGACTGTAGTGCGTTTCTGCAAAATGCTGCAAAAAATGCTTAGGTGGCAACCTTGGGTAAGGGCCAATTCACACTTTCACTAAATCGTCTAGAAAATGAATGTACATTTCCATCCATTTTAGTCACCTGCTGACATCCGTTGACATAAATTGTTTACGTCTATTGCCATGCATTTTAGTGTGAGTTAAAGCGTACTGCATTTTCATAGGATATCCTGTGCATTGTGTTGACATCCGCTGCATTAAAATGCATACATGTTGATGTTCTTCCACTGATCTGTGTTTTACAGCTGTGCTAAAACGCAGATCAATGCACTGGTGTCAATTGGCCTTTAGTCCCACCTTAAAGCCTCGTTCACACCATACATGCAGAAAAACTGATGGAAACTGACGCAAAGATTTCACTCGCAGAGACATCAGTTTTCATGTGCGTCTTAGTGACTTTTGTACACATTGCAGATTCCTGCGCAGAAAAAAAATCTGCATGTGATACTAGTGTTGTGGTGTGAACAGGGCACACAGAGAACAATTGATTTTGTGTCCTCGCAGAACGCATGCAGAAAAACTGACGTCTCTCCACCTAAGGCTAGGTTCACACTATTGTGGGTGCAGGAATGCATGTAAATCACATACGTTCCTGCACCCACAGCCAAGACGCACTGCTGTTTAGCAGACATATGGGGGTGCTGTTAATTCTTAATTGGACCCCCCAAGCATTGGGATATGTAACACAATTTCCTGTGTACAGAAATGCGTTTCCGAGTGGCTGCGGCTTCTGCAAAGGGATGTGGTGCATTTTCGCTGTGTTTCCTGCAGGTACAGCATCCCATACAAATGGAAGGTCTACAGTACCTGGTGCAGATGCGCCCTGCAGAAAATGCACCGATGTGAACCTAGGCTTAGGGCCAGTTCACTCTACAAAAATGCACTCCGGATGTGTTTTTGCTTACAGTTCACATCACACTCCATTCCAGTGCAGTTTTAATGCAGTTTGCTATGTTCCATTACAGTTCTCTGCAGAAAAAATGCAGCATGTTCATATACATTCCAGATGCGTCTCTGCATGTGCGTTTTTGATGCATTTTGGTGCGTTCCATGCTGTTTTGACACGTTCAGGTGCATTTTGTTATGTGTTTCAGATCATTTTTCCCCCTTTTTCTTCAATTTAAATAGGGTCATGTGTGTTCCAGTGTATTTTACCGTGTGCCAGTACAGTTCTGTGCAGGAAAATTGTAGCCTGTTCTTTTCTTTCTGCAACAGAAACTGACTGCACTGGTGTGAACTAGGGCCATTGGAATACATGGAAAACACTGTGCATGCATTTTTGATGCAAAAAAAAATTGCGCTCCACTGCATCTAATGTGAACTAGTCCTTACAGCTGGCTCACACTATAGAAACGCAGTCCAGATGCATTCCGGATGCGTTTCTGCATGTGCGTTTTTGATGCATTCTGTGCGTTTTTTATGCATTTCCAGTTCCTTTTTCCCCCTTTTCTTCAATTTAAATAGGGGCATGTGCATTTTACCACGTTCCAGTACAGTTTTGTGCAAGAAAAATGCAGTATGTTCTTTTTTTTCTGCACCATAAACTGACTGCACTGCTGTGAACTAGGGCCATTGGAATACATGGAAAGCGTTGTGCATGCATTTTTAATACAGAAAAAAAACTGCTCTGGACTGCATCTAGTGTGAACTAGCACTTACGGGCGGTTCACACTATAGAAACGCAGCGCAGATACGTTACGGATGCATCTCTGCATGCGTGTTTTTGATGCATTTTGGTGCGTTCCATGCTGTTTTGACACATTCCAGTGCATTTTTTTATGTGCTCCAGATCATTTTTTCCCCTTTTTCTTCAATTTAAATAGGGACATGTGCATTTTACCGCATTCCAGTACAGTTTTGTGCAGGAAAAATGCAATCTGTTTTCTTTCTGCACCATAAACTGACTGCACTGGTGTGAACCAGGGCCATTGCAATACATTAAAGCGGAGTTCCACTCGACTTATCAAAAAATAAAAGTCAGCAGCTACAAAAACTGTAGCTGCTGACTTTTAAAAAACAGCCACTTACCTATCCCTCAGTCCCGTGGTGTGTCCCCCGCAGCCCGTTTCACCGGCCATCCTGTATTCCAGGAGGCTGGCATCTTCAGTGTGGGCACCTGGCTGTGCAGCTTCACAGCCGGGTACCCACTGCGCATGCGTGAGTAGCACTGCGCTTCCTGAATGGTCCTGTAGTCTTCTGGGACCTGTCACATGTCCCAAAAGACTACAGGGAGGGAGGACACCTTCCGCTTCCGATCGCCTAGGTGGTCGGACCGGAAGTGGGAGCGGGTACCTGTCAGATTCGGGTACCCGCTCCCCTCTGCCCCCCCAAAGGTGCCAATCCTTAATGGGGAGTGGGGAAGCAGTCCTTAAAGCGGAACTTCCCCTTTTGGGTGCAGCTCCGCTTTAAAAGCACTGATGTGAACTATAACATTGACCACCATATAACCTACTTTCTGTGCATTTTGGATGCAGAAAAAAAGCAACTGAAACGCATACAATGTGAACTGGCCCTTAACCTTGCATCAGCGTTTCTGCGCACTTGGCAGCTCATTGAAATGAAAGGGATGTCAGACACCATGCAGGCACGTGTTATGGTGTGAAGTGGTCCTGTGTGTAGATGAGGAGGAGGAGGGAGTACTTCGGCATCTTCTTGGAAGCTGACGTTGCTGCTATTGGCTGAGAGAGCGGAGAAATGTCTTCTCCCTTCCCATCAGATCTAGAACAGAGAGCTCACCCCGCCATCACAATCACAGTGGAAGGGAGCCCCATGCACACACATCATGTATGTATATGTAGCACGCCTGGCTCTGCGGTCACGTGACCAGCCGGATGACGCCGTTGTTTTCGCTGATTTTTGCACTGCAGCAGTTCCACGTTCCCAGTCACGTGGCCCCGGATGACAAGCCCCCCGCTCACGTGATCTACCCGGCCCAACCACATTACGTAATGCCGTTCTATTTCCAGAGACAATGCCGGGGCGACGTCACTGACAAGAGGGGTCCCTGCTGCGAGTGACAGGAGCATGCCAGCGGTGACGTCATCCCCTCCTTCCCTATGCCTGCAGCAGAGCAGCACAGAGCCCATCGCAGGCAATGGAATGGAGGGATCTGAGAGCAGGCAGATGCCAAACCTTATCTACAAATATATTTTATATTATATATATATATGAATGACGTCATTATCCATATTAGCTGGGTGTTTGTGTGCGTCCGGGCAGTCATAGCACCCTGTGAGCCCAGTCATTGATGATCGGGGTGAAGTGGTCTCTCCTCTGTAGGACTGTGATGTTCTCCAGAGTTCTGAGGCCGATGTCCCTGCACGTGCACGCAGGATTTGTTGTCAGAGCTCACCTGCCACATGCATGGCTCTGATTGCAGCAATCCGATATCTGACTATGGGAGGTCAGTCCCCTGGCCGTGCACAGCTCCATGCACAGGAGCCTGGCAGAGAGACACATTGGGTCCGATGACGTCACTACCTCCATGGCTGGCACACATTTCCCGAAGTGTGCCAATCATGTGCGAGGATGCGAATGGGCGTAGCTTCTGCACCCCTGGGTGTAGCCCTGTCAAAGCAGTAGCCCAATCACTGCCGGCCCGTGTTGACAGCAGTACCTGCCTCCCTTCGCGACGCTGTTATTGGCCTGCCCCATCTAGAGGCTGAGCCAATGAGGCCTCGCGGGCGGACTTCGTGCCGCTGCAGAGTCGCCAATCTGTGGCCGCCACTGTGCCAGTGGGCGTGTCGGTGCAGGCGAGAAAGGGGCGTCGCTTACAGGAGCCGATAAACAACAATCCCAGCGCTTCCCCTCCTCCGGTAGAGTCCGGTCAGTGAGACAGCGGGACACGGTGAAGTCACGGAGCGCCAAGCTCGCCGCACACACGGAACGCCTCCCCGTCCGTCAGTATTCTGCTCCATCACCTCCGCCGGTACATCGTGCCCTGCCACCACCACTCCTCTCTCCTCCTCCTCGGTGCTGGAAAATGGCGACCTCGGTCTGTGTCAACATCCAGATGCTGCTGGAGGCGGCGGAGTATCTGGAGCGGAGGGAGAGAGGTGAGCGGGGGATCTGTGGACGTCATCCGGGGGCTGTATGTGTGTGTGTCACTGCTGGGGGAGGGGGGGACTATAAGGATCAACATGGAGAGCACTGACTGCTGGGACTTGTAGTGCTTCCCTGCATGGAGGCCTCACACCTGCCTGACCTGTGACCGTTATTGTCAGTCCGAGCAAACCGAAACACCAACCCCCTCCCCCAGGATGTCTGCGTTCTCTATACAAAGTCTATACACAATAAACCCTCTGAGTGTTCTGTGTGGTCGATATATTATCAGTGTCCTAACAAATATATATCACATGTCAGAAATATATCGCATGTATGTATATTTTTTATATATATAGTCTATTATATGTAAAAAAAAAGTGTGTGTGTGTGTGTATATATATATGTATGTACGTGTGTGTATGTATGTGTATATACACACACACTCCCCTCTAATCACACACAATGTGCTCCCTTTGTATATCAAGCAGGGTGTACACATCCAGACTAGTATACATACATAGATGGTGAAAGAAAGAGCTGCCTACAAATCTGTCTATGTACAGGATTTGTGAATGGAGACTTGTGATGTACACATCATACGTGTGTATACATGCCTAGTGAGTACATCATGTGTAGGTGCTGCTGAGATATGTTGTGTCGGAGGTATGTGGTATTTGGTTGTGTGTCGGAGGTATGTGTAACAAGTACGTGTATAACATGATGTGTTGGAAGTATGTGTTTATATTGTCATATGTCAGAGGTACATGTTATGTTGTCATATGTTGGAGGTATGCATTATGTCAGAGATATGTGTTATAATGCATATTTCCAACACATGATGATATACCACGTACCTCCGACATATGAAAATCTAATGCATATTTCCAACACATGATGATATGACGTGTACCTCCGACATATGAAGATCTAATGCATATTTCCAACACATGATGATATGACGTGTACCTCCGACATATGAAGATCTAATGCATATTTCCAACACATGATGATATGACGTGTACCTCCGACATATGAAGATCTAATGCATATTTCCAACACATGATGATATTTATTTATTTATTTATCGAGTTTATATAGCGCCAAAGGGTTTGCTCAGCGCTGTACAATAGAGGGGGACAATACATGAAACAGAACAGTAACATCAAACAGCACACAAGGGGTAAGAGGGCCCTACTCTTTCGAGCTTACAATCTAGGATATGACGCGTACCTCCGACATATGAAAATATAATGCATATTTCCAACACATGATGATATGACGTGTACCTCCGACATATGAAGATCTAATGCATATTTCCAACACATGATGATATAACGCGTACCTCCGACATATGAAAATATAATGCATATTTCCAACATGTGATGACATACGTGTGGTGTCGGAGGTATGTGCGTGTCATTGTGTCAGATGTATGTGTTTTATTGTTATGTGTTTGCAGGTATGTGTTGTCTCAGAAGTATGTGTATGTCATTGTTGCAGGTGTGTGTTGTCATGTGGCAGAGGTACGTGTATACCATGATGTGTTGGAAGTATGTGTTATATCGTCATGTGCCAGAGTTATGCATTATGTCATCATATGTTGAGGTACATGTTATGCCATCCTATGTTGGAGGCGAGTGTTATAATGCATACGTTCAACACATGACGACCTAACACATAATGTGGACATATGACGATATAGTGTATATTTCTGACACATGATGACATATCGTCTCATGTTGGAGGTACGTGTATGTCATTGTGGTAGATGTATGTGTTATATTGTAATTGGTTGCAGGTGTGTGTTATATTGTCATGTGACAGAGGTATGTGTTCTTTAATTATGTATTGGAAGTATACATTCTAAAATCATGTGGAGGGGGTATGCGTTCTATCGTCTTGTTTCTGAGGTATGTGTTCTATCATCATGTATCGGAGGTATACATTCTATCATCCTGTGAAGGGGGGCTATGCATTCTATTGTCTTGTGCCGGATGTATGCGTTCTATCATCCTGTATCAGAGGCATACATTCTGTTATGTATCGGAGGTATGTGTTCTCATGTGGAGGGGGGGAGGTATGCGTTCTATCGCCGTGTGTCGGTGGGGTGAGCGTTCTGTCGCCATGTGTCGGTGGGGTGAGCGTTCTGTCGCCGTGTGTCGGTGGGGTGAGCGTTCTGTCGCCGTGTGTCGGTGGGGTGAGCGTTCTGTCGCCGTGTGTCGGTGGGGTGAGCGTTCTGTCGCCGTGTGTCGGTGGGGTGAGCGTTCTGTCGCCGTGTGTCGGTGGGGTGAGCGTTCTGTCGCCGTGTGTCGGTGGGGTGAGCGTTCTGTCGCCGTGTGTCGGTGGGGGTATGCGTTCTGTCGCCGTGTGTCGGTGGGGGTATGCGTTCTGTCGCCGTGTGTCGGTGGGGGTATGCGTTCTGTCGCCGTGTGTCGGTGGGGGTATGCGTTCTGTCGCCGTGTGTCGGTGGGGGTATGCGTTCTGTCGCCGTGTGTCGGTGGGGGTATGCGTTCTGTCGCCGTGTGTCGGTGGGGGTATGCGTTCTGTCGCCGTGTGTCGGTGGGGGTATGCGTTCTGTCGCCGTGTGTCGGTGGGGGTATGCGTTCTGTCGCCGTGTGTCGGTGGGGGTATGCGTTCTGTCGCCGTGTGTCGGTGGGGTGAGCGTTCTGTCGCCGTGTGTCGGTGGGGTATGCGTTGTGTCGGTGGGGGTATGCGCTCTGTCGCCGTGTGTCGGTGGGGGTATGCGTTATGTGTCGGTGGGGGTGAGCGTTCTGTCGCCGTGTGTCGGTGGGGGTATGCGTTCTGTCGCCGTGTGTCGGTGGGGGTATGCGTTCTGTCGCCGTGTGTCGGTGGGGGTATGCGTTCTGTCGCGATGTGGAGGGGTTGTGTGCGTTTCCTCATACAAGCATTACCTCCATGTGTTGTGAGCCTTGCCTCTGACAATGACTGACAGTATGGATGGAAACCTGTCAGGGGTGCATGTGGCCATGCGTGGCTGATGTGCATGTGATGTTAGATGTATGTGGCCGAGAGACTTTATTTATAGTTCTTGTTAATAAAATCTAGCCTGTGACGTGTCAGTGTACATGTGCTGAGTGATCATATGTACACAGCTGTATAATCAGATCTACATGTAGTATTATTATGATGATGATGATTATTACTACAGCTCATCACATCCATAGGCCTCCTGTGATTCATGTGAGATTCCAGCGTCCTCGGTCACATCAACTGCATGTCACAGCACACCATCACTCGTGTTTTGTGAGTTTTTTTTAAATCCGGCTGAAATTGCAGGAGAACTGTCAGCTAATTCTTGCAAAATAAACATATGTCCAGCCAGGGCTAATGCAACCCTACACATGTCTTCATGAGTGAAAGGCGATGCAGAAGGCTTGTGTAATAGTGAAAGCAGTAATTACTGAGCAGCATCTCAATAATAGTTGTTAATTATTCCGAAAATATTTTTTTCCTTTTGGATTGGGAGCCTATTATTATGCTAATATATTGAATAATTCACGTCATGCAGCAATGTGGTGGATGAAAATGGAGCCTGCCTTTCTGCATGGGCTCTCAGAGTGCTACCACCATGGAGGAATAGAAGCTCCAGCTAAAAATAGGCATCATTTGCATTTCAAAAAATGCTGGGGCCAAATATTGTGTGACCTCCTAAGAGATGGCAGGGGTCTGCAGTCTGGGATACATCGGCTGTATACACACCTAGACAATTATTGTGTGTGTTACTTGTGGTCAATAGAGCAGATTTCAGTGGGGGAGGGGGAAGTGCTGTCAGAAAAAAAAAAAGGTGTTTTTGTTTTGTGTATGTAGAAATTGAATGAAGCGTTCTTACTGCAGTTGCTGCGTCTTCTTTTTTTTTTTTTTTTTTACTTTTGTTTTTGTTTCAATTTCAGATTTACATTTCTTGACGTTTTTGCTTTTTATTTTAATTCCAGACAAATTTTATGAATGCAGTTAGATGTATTCTTTAAATGAAAGCAATGTTGGACTGAAATCCTTTTACCATGTAACATCTTTAACTAGTATTTAGTGTAGTTTATAGTAAATGTATGTACCTTCCATGAAATGTCTTCTGGTCTAGCACTGGTGTGTAAAGCTCATGGTAGAAGGTCAATGTTGATTTTTACCGTATGAATAGTTTATTTTGCAGTTTAGCTTGATCTGTAAAAAAATATTTCCTTTTCTGTTTATTTACAATAGCATTGAGCAGAATGATTGCAGCAGTTAATATGCCTATATGGTATAGTAGTGCAGGGGTTAGCACTGAGGCCTTGCAGCACTGGAGTTTGGGTTTTCTTCCAGTTATATGTGGAATTTGTATAGGCTTACCATGTTTACGGGTTCCTTCTAGATCAGCTATTCTCAGCCAGGGTTCCATGAACAATTAACAATTTCTGCCTCTTAATTAAACCCTGACACCAGTGATCTTATTCGCTGTTATCAAGGTGGGCTTTCTGGTAGCAGAATGTAATGGAGCGCTTCTTCCGCTGGCCATCAATGTAACAAATATTGTTACAGGAAATAATTTTTGTCTTCTAGAACAGGTCTGGGTATCAAATTGGCTCTTTGCTTATTATTATTTTTCTAGATCAACTTACTGTCAACGTCCTGCTAGGAGGGTCCCTTTTAAGGACTGAAAACTATTTTGAGGGTTCCTCTGTGATAAAAAGATTGAGAGAGGTTGTTCTGGATGTTTTATTTTTTTTTTAGCAGTACCAGTGGCCGGCTACACATGGTACTGTAGTCATTCATGGCAGATCCTTGACCACACAATGAAGCAACTTAACACTGCTAGTGTGTAGGTAGCTTAATTGGCATCTGTGCTTGTGATTGATAGATGGTGGTCATGTGTTTACAGATAATGAACGCTCAAAAAAATTATTTATAACAGAACAAGAAAATACCTATATAATGTGAAACCTAATACAGTATGTCTGTGTGAATTGCAAGTGACATTGGTGCCTTTTGTAGGGGGAGCAATAGAGCACTGGCCCAAAATCAGCCCTATCTGATAAGTTTTTGCCATTAGGAGTGTCTCTCATTGGAAGCCCATAGACTTCTTGATTGGAGAAACGTGACTTGATCTGCTCTTTACTGGTTGGTCAGCAATATGTATGTACAGAGTGTGGCAGAACTGGCTGTGGTGTACACCTATGGGCACTTTCATATTAAAGCACATATGGCACAACCTCAGTCGTGTTTGCACTTTTCACGTTCCCTGCCAATTTGATTACCAGTTGCAGCCTGATCCCACAGGTTGTGTTAAGATTGTTCAGCAAACTTCCAAGATTTGTTAGCACCAGTTGTGCTAGGATATTGGATTGCATGCTTCAATAAAAAATGCCAGCCAAAGCTAGGTTTGTGCAAGGTTCTGAAAAATCAGTGTTCTAAAGGTATAGATTTGGCCACTTTTTTTACTTGATCTGATCAATCTTTGCTTTTTCCAGAGGGTACGTGAATTCTGACGTGTTCAGCCTCTATGCTGCACATTCGGATTCTTGAAAAGTATGCATGGTGAGACTAATTTGGGGTAATCCTGAATCAAAAGGCGAATGTTTATACTCTCCTCTCTGATGGCCAGTGGCTTCTAGGACACCTCTATTCCAATGCTGCAGCCCCTTTCAGCCTTGTTGACATTGGACACTTCCATGGGTGTGAAATGTGTGTGTACTGTGGTTCCTTCCATCCTTCAGCCCCCTAAGACACTACGAGGTGCATCATAGTGCCTTAACATAAGGGGCTGGAGGAACAGAGGAGTGGTAGGAGCCATGGGCCACCAGAGAGTTGAGTATTCTACCTATTCTCTTGCAGGATTGACCTTTTGAGTCCAATCGTGGTTCTCTTTTTACTGCCCCCCTTCCTAAAAAGAAATCTGAGGTGTACAGGCATCTCCAGATGCTGGGGAATAGCGATATTGCATTGCAGGACCTATGAAAATCAACCATTTGCCCTGTAGATATGCCATTGTCCCATTCACCTACAAGAGAGTTTGACAGGTGGCATGTCCAACACTGCATGTCGTATTAAATTCCAGTGGCAATGTGATCTGTAGCCGGCTGATTGGGAAAACCTTTTTAGCAAGTCCGTTTGACAAATGTCAATCTAATGATCTATTTCTGTCAAACAGGCATGAACACACGTGGACTGAAATTTGGCTAGTCCTTGCGGAACCTGCTGAATTTGATCCATCTCTGGCCAGCTTTAATGTTTTGGTTCATCATTCTTTGAAGAACACATATATGTTGGGGAGCGTTACTATAAAAATAATCCTTTTTTTGTTTAATTTTCTTCTGACATCTGTTGATTAATAAACCTATTAGGCTCCTAATCTATTTCTTGTAATTCAAGTCATACATGGATGTCTAAGTTTGAATGATGTTCTCCTCCCACCCTCCCTTCCTTGTTTTTTTACCGTGTGCTATTCCTTTAAGGATGTTGAGATTTTCAAGCATTGTACCTGTGTATGTTGTATGTTTTTTGCTCCTGGAGGAAGGAACCTGAGCTACCTTGTCCTGCAGATGTTGCTTTTCTCCAGCAGTCGTGCCGTCATTCTAGTGTTGTTGTAGAGAAGACAATTGATGTAGCATCCCACTAATTTGTCATGTCTCTTCTGCTGTGCACAGAAGCCGAGCATGGTTATGCTTCCATGTTGCCTTACAATAGCAAAGAGAGGGATAGCTTGAAGAGGAAAAGCAAATCGAAAAAAAGCAGCAGTAGCAGGTAAGACGATCTCAGTTGTGTTTTCTTCTTTTGCCTGTGAAATTCTGCAATATGCCTCAGTCAGTGCGAGGTTTTTCTCAGTGCTCACATGCAATCCACATGTGACATTTGGCAGGCTGCTCACCCCCATGGATTTGTGCCTTCACTGAGAAACCTCTGGTGGCTTTTGCTCTTGTTTTCCTGTGAAAAATACATCTAAGCTGCTGAAGCAGTGAGAATGAAGGACAGATCGGCATGACGTGAATCGAGCAGCAAAAAATAACACATATTAGGGCAATGTGAGACTGGCACAACGATTGTCATCTGTGCAGAAATAGGATTAGTTATGGAAGACGTTCTCGTCTACGTGTGTATAATGTATCTACTTTGGTCTGCAATAAACTCACTGCCCTATAAATGTAGTCAATTCAGGTTGTAGCCACAGTGCTGGATTTTGGTGTCCTGTCTATAAAACAATAGAAGATCCTTTGTTCGCCACTGACATCTGCTACTGGACAAGTAGGGCTATCGCTTTAACCATGGTCCAAGGATTTCTAGTGGAAATGTCGCCCAATGGAGGATACGCTAGTAATTGGCTCTTGGACAGCTTTTAATTTTGCTTTATAGAATGGAATCAAACCCTACCATGTTTATGTATTTACCTCTACTTATCGATCCCATATTGCACTTGTCTGCTGCTTTACACGCACAACCCTGTGTTTACATGCATTGAATACAGAAAAGTAGACACATCACAATTAAAGGTATGTCCCTGTGCATCTATAGTAAACCAGGTTATGTCCCCATGCACAAAGACGGAATAGACATAGACCTTCGGTGCAGCAATTCAGACATTCGCACAGCAACATCAAAGTGGTTGTGAACCTCAGACATGAACAAAGCATATCCCTCTATAGTGTGTACTTGTCTCAATCAAAGTGTTACTAAACCCACATCAGTAAAATCAGTTTGTAAATGCAGTAAAGCATGCTTGTTATACTCACTGTGGAACCTAAGGGGTTAATCCTCTGCATTGTGTAAAAAAAAAAAAAAAAAAAAAAAAAAAAAAAAAAAAGCAGTTTGATCCCGTCTTTTCTGATCCTCCCCTTCCTGTACTGGTCCCAATCCATCTGCTGATAGTACAGAGGTCTAGGAGTCACTCTAGCGATACACACTAAACTGAGCATGTGCAGAGAGTAGGGATGCACCGATACCGGTATCTGTGTTTCCCTACTCTCAAGATATCGGGAGTATTTTCACTCGGTATCGTATTGCTAGAGAGTAGGGATGCACGGATACCAGTATCGGTGCATCCCTACTCTCTAGCAATACGATACTGAGTGAAAATACTCCCGATATCTTAACTGATACTTTGTGATGCGATTTGCGTTAATGGACGCAAATTGCACCTCAAAGATTAGCATGGGATTTGACTGGGAATGCGATTCCTGTGCAAATCGCATGCGGTTTCCCCACTGCTCCTGTGTCATAGCCCGAGTTCACACAAGAGCAGTGCGGGAAACCCAGGCATCCCATGCTGAGTCTCCGTGGTAGGAGAGGAGAGAAAGCAATGGGGATTTGAAATCCCCCGCCTCTTCCTTTCCTCAATTGGCAGATATGACAGTTCCAGCTAGAGGACTTTTGATTGGTCATCACGTCACATGAATGGTAACACTTTAAGAGCACTAAGTATTTTTTCTGTCTGCTGCTTTGTTCCTCTGCTATCAGCATAAGTCACATCTGACAAGTTTTTCTGACAGAGTAAAATGGTGACAGGGATGGGAGCTCCAGCAGAGTGACAGCCTCCACTCTTTTTCTGTGAGCTGCATTGAGGGGGTCTGTTTATTCCCTCCAATCAGCTTTCAGAACTCTCCTCACTGAGCTCTGTAGAGAGTCATTTCAACTTTCTGCCTCCTTCCTTTTTTTTTTTTTTCTGAACTCTCAGACAAGGTTTATAAATTCAGCACTTTGACTGTCTTTAGAGAAGAGAAAAGTGCAGATAGACAGACAAGTACAGCGTGTGTATGTATGGAGGAGGATTTGTTGCATCTCTGTGGATCACCTGAGGCCAGGCAATTCAGTATGTAAGACTTTTAAAACCATTTTAACATGACCATTTGCTTTTGATAGGGCAAAGAATGAATTGTCATCTGTGTACATGGGGCCCCTATTATGCAGCCCCAGTGCTATAGTGAGACTGTGAGGATAGAAGCATGGGAGCTGATTTGTTTAAGTGAATGAAAGCTCCAGGACTGGAGCGGAGATGAACTGGGATCCGTGCGGGAGGCCCAAACATGGCTCATTCTTACTGGGCAGTGGAAGAAGCCATTGGGACAGTGGGCAGTCAAAGTCCTAATTGTGAAGACCACTTTAGACACTGTAAACTGCGTAGGCATAGCCCCCAGCCAGAAAATATGATTTGGACCATTCAGTTTAGTACATTCTTTTACTGTCCGAACTGTGTGAACGAGTTTTCCCAATCCAAGTTGTTGGTGCCATTTTGCAAATTTCTGATAGGGGTGTGTTTTATTTTGAGCACTAATGGTTATTTCCGGAAACATGCTTGTACACCTTCAGCATGATCAAAGCAAATTACTTACTTTTAAGTCCATGTTTTTTGTGAACCATAACAATACCATGACACACGTTCTATGTGTTGTACCAGCAGCACAAAATCACGTTACAAGTGCTCTGGTGTGTGCTAAAATAAAGAAGCAGCTGTGCTAATGTTCAAATTTAAAAAAGGTTCTAAAAGCTACACCATTGCCAGAGTGGTGTGTGTATATACTGTGGGCAGCACAGTGGCTTAATGGTTGGAACTTTTGCCTGGCAGCACTAGGTTTGTTGGTTCAAATTTCAAGCACTGCACTACCTGCATGGAGTTTGCATGTTCTCCCTGTGACTGGGTTTCCTCTGGAAACTCTGGTTTCTTCCCACACTTCAACACTTCAAAGACATGCTGGTAGGTTAATTGGCTCCTGTCCAAATTGGCCCTAGAATGTGAGTTGGTGATCTTAGATTGTACACTCCTTGAGGGCAGAGACTGATGTGGATACACAAGATATATGTAAAGTGCTGTTTAATTTGTCGGCACTATATCTGTAATAAATAAATAGTGAGGAGTGATGTAGTGATGATCGGCACCACAGGAAGAACAAGGGGATGTGTAGGGGCAACCAGCAAGAGAGGAAAATATTTAGGACAATCCCAGTGGAAGATTGCCTCTGGGTTTTTTTATGTGGTGTTTTGGTGTTTTTTTTTTTTTTGGTTTTTTTTTTTACTATAATTTTGTCACATATCAGAATAAACATATGAAAATCTGGCGCACCATGCAACAAATTAATGAATTAACATGAGCCATATTTACTAATTTGTTGCAGGAAGCGCTAATTTTTTTCCAACCGCTCCATTTCCGCCACCCCCCTCTTCCAATCCCTCCACTGGCTTCCGATTGCGCAACGGATCAATTTCAAAATCCTAACACTGACGTACAAAGCCGTCCACCATACTGCCCCGAACTACATCACTGACCTAATATCCAAGTACCGCCCAGCACGCACACTCCGCTCCTCACAAGACCTCCTTCTCTCTAGTTCCCTGGTCTCCTCCTCCCATGCCCGCCTCCAGGACTTCTCCAGGGTGTCACCCATCCTCTGGAACTCCCTGCCCCAACCCATCAGATTATCACCTACTCTCCTCTCCTTTTAGGCGCACCCTGAAAACCCATCTCTTCAGGGAAGCCTACCCCACCCCCTGCTAACTTGCTGACCTCCTCCACTCTTCCTACCACTCCATCCCCCACAGCTATCTCCTCCTGTGCCACCATCCCCTCCCTCCTAGATTGTAAGCTCGAAAGAGCAGGGCCCTCGATCCCCTCATGTTTTGCATTGTATTAGTATTGTTCTGTCACATGTTCTGTCCCCCTTTGTAATGTACAGCGCTGAGCGAACCATTGTCACTTTATAATTACTGTATAATAATAATAATAATTAGACCTATAAAAATACTTTTTTTAGGTGTATGGCAGCATTTGTTAATTTCCTTCTATGTGTATAAAGTTGGGAAAAAATTCATTTTTTTTTTTTCTTTTGCATCACGCTTTATTTTGTATACTTTTTTTTTTTGCCCCCTGACATGTTTTACTTTCACGTCTTCCTGAAATTCTCCAGCACAGATTCCGTATGGATTCTGTTTAATGTAGTAAAATGTTGGATGTTGAACCTTTTTACTTGGCAGGATTGTCACACTGTTACTATGGCAACTTCAGTTGGGATTAGGTTATGACTGTGCGCTCATGGGCAAGCTCGCCGTTGGATTCCCTAGCCACGAGAATTCGCTTCCCCCAGCAAGGAGCTTTGATAATACAGCGAATGCTCTCACAGTAAAGGGGGGGAGGTCACACAGAGTTCGGGCCTAATGGGACATCCCTGGAGATAATTGTCACCACCAAATTGGTTGTGTGAAAGGCGGCGACACTGGGACAAAACTAACATTGGGCAAATGAGATGCCATTTTTCCTGACTGGCTGCTTTGCTTGCTAATTTATACAATGTAACACAAAATGTGGAGGCCTTCAATAATTTACTTACAGATCTAATTGTAAGTGACCAGCAACAAACCTGAGCCCAGAACATTGCAGCACTGACGCAAATTGGATGTGACAGTGTTCCTAAATAGTTACTATGGTAATCGCATATATAATTAGGCCGATACCCTGAAAAAAAAAAATGGTTGATTAACATTTAAATTTGCAGCGTTACTACTGAACCTACAGTGTGAACGGTTACAGCAGTAACAAGAGTCATGAAAAAAATCCCACATGCCAGAACTGTCAAATGTCAATTTTGCCACTGTGGCCCTGTTTACGTAAGTAAGAAAAATGCAAATCTGAATCTGATAAGTGGTCAGTAAGCTGCAGTCTGAGCTTGACAGCTGATAGTAAATAAGCAGCTGAATTCCATCCTTGTCTAGGGTCTACCATGTGACTATACATTCTAGTGCTGGTCCTGGGAGAGGCAAAGGAAACTCCACTTGACAACCAATGACTGTTTTGCCTAACAGGGTAAAGGAATCCTTCCTGACCCTGTAATAGACTAATACCATTTAAAGAGGTTTTACACTTTAAGCTAGAAAATGGAGAGCCCATGACCATCCCAGCCAGCTATGATCTGCTGTCAGAAATGAGCCTCTAAGCAGCTCTGAGGCTACTACATAGGCTCCTTCGTTTTTTCCAGTGAGATACAGCCTAGCCTCTTAACATAAATCGAAAGCAAGTGAGATTCCAAATTTTTTGAGGTTTACCCTAATTTTTGCCCCATAATTGATGGTAGAGAGGGTTCTGTTTTAACACCTAATTTCATTACAAATCGGCGCACAAGCTATACAAAAAGATGGCAGCAACCCCAATTTATAACTAGTCTTTGCAGTAAGGTACACATGGAAGGGCAATATTTATTATTATTATTTTTATTATTATACAGGATTTATATAACGCCAACAGTTTGCTCAGCGCTTTACAATATAACGGGAGACAATACAGCAACAATACAGTTCAATACAAGAGGGATAGGAGGGCCCTGCTCCTTGGAGCTTACAATCTAAGAGACATTGCAAACAAATTTCCCAGCACAATTAACAGCTAGCCTGCAAACAAACCAAACTGACCCTGGCTAACTATTCACATGAAATCGGAGAGTTTTGTTGCACACATTTGCAAATATATGTGGAAGCGGCAGTGCCCATGTCAAGGTACTTCTGTATACTGCGGTCCTATCTCTATAGTTTTGAGAATAAAAGCTAATTATAAATTGGGGTGGTTGCCATCTTTTTGTATAGCTTGTTCACTGACTTGGTGAGGGGACAGATTTGACACATCAGCTGCCATTGTGCTCTTGCTGGGCCAGTGTGTCCCTGTGACTTTAACCACTTCAAGTCCGGACACTTTCACCCCCTTCCTGTCCAACCAATTTTTAGTTTTGAGCGCTATCACACTTTGAATGACATTTGCACAGTCACGCAACACTGTACCCATATGAATTTTTTTAGCATTTTTTTAAAAAGATAAAACTTTATTTTGGTGGTGTTTATTCACCACTGGGATTTTTATTTTTTTGCTGTACAAATGAAAATCCAAACATTTGGGGGAAAAGTGTTTTTTCTTATAAAATTTTGCAAATAAATAATATTCCTTCATAAATCTTGGCCAAAATGTATTCAGCTATCTTTTTAGTAAAAAAAAAAAAATAGCCCAAATTAGTTTATAACCAAAAATTTTAATTTAATAAATATTTTCACATTTTTATTTCATTTTTTTAACATACTGTCACCCTAGCAGTACAGTCACCATAGTGACACTGTACTACTTGTGGGGGGTGATGGGTTTTTTTTGTTTTTTGTTTTTTTCACACGGATTGCTTTTACACCCGTAAAAGCAATCATTTCTCCTTCTCTCTGGCTGCATTCTTGCAGATATTGAGAAATATTGTGAGAGCTGTGATTGGTCACAGCTTGTCACATGGTACAAGGCTGTTGTGAATAGCCTTGTACCATGTGACCTCTGTGATCATTCACAGATTTCACTAGTGGTAAGCAATGATGTCAGCAAGTGACATCCTGCTTACTACCATTAATGTGATCACTGATTGGCCAATCAGTGAACACATGATCGGAACCTCACACAGAGGTCCCATACAGTGATCGGTGTTCCGCTGTGTCCGGAGGACACAGCGGGCACCGGATCACGGTGCCGCGCGCTCCCTGGGAGCGCGCACAGGCAACTGATGGGGGAAAACATTTATAAATGGCCACCCGCTCCTGCAAGTGGTTAAGGATGAGTGGGCTCCCTCCGGGCAAACCTGCCCTTAATGCTCCAACTTGGGGACCCTAAAACTGTAGATGTTAGGACTGTACAGAGAAGCCTGGACTTGGGCAATGCGGCTTACACATACTGTATCTTTGTAAATGTGTGCAACTAAACCCTCTGTTTAGCTGGTAAGTGTGCTGGGAATTTTGTTTTTCGTTTTTTTTGATGCCTATGTGGAAGAACCATATTCTGAGAATTTTTTTTTTTATTACTTTTTGACAAAGGCCAGTAACACTTCTGTGCTAACTGATCGAGTCTTGCACTTTGAAGGCTTGCGTCAAGGTTCCTGAGAGCCATGCCTCTGGTCACTTTTACTAAAGCAAAGGTGATTGAATTTACTCATGGGATGCCCATGGCAGTCAAATAAAATCAACAGCCAGCTTTGATACATTACCACTAATCAGTTTCTCTTGGAAAAGAAAATTTCCTATGAGTGTCAGCATTAAACCAGCAGCAATGTTAAAGCAGCAGTAAACTGCAGCAAAAAAAAAAAACAAAAATTGTGCCCCGGGCAGTTTAAATCCTAATATTCTAGTATGCACCGCATACTAGCACATTATGACAGACTTGGCTGAAAACGAAGCCCTCCAGCAGCGCAATGTCACCGATGTAGGTGTCTCCATCTTCAACCAGTCTTCCTTCTGGGTTTGCAGGCTTCAGCAGTATGAATGGCCAAGCCGTGAGCCCTGATTATGTCATTCTTTATGGCACAGGGCTCTGAAGGAACAGCACAGGTATACCATTCCTTAAGAGCGCATGCGTTGGTGACTTCACCGGCTGCTGCCAGAGTAAATGTCTCCTAGACTGCATGTTTAGGAGATATTTACCGTACCTTTTATAGGTTTACCTATATAGGTAAAATTCAACCAAAGTAGTTTTCTCCCACTTTATCAACTATACCATGTTCTCACTGTAGGGGAATTGATGTGGTTGTGGATATAAGATAAAAACAATGGGGTTGATTTACTAAAACTGGAGAGTGCAAAATCTGGTGTAGCTGTGCATGGTAGCCAATCCGCTTCTTCAGCTTGTTCAGTTATGCTTTGACAATAAAACCTGGAAGCTGATTGGTTTTTCTGCAGAGCTGCACCAGATTTTGCACTCTAAAGTTTTAGTAAAGCAACCCTAGTGTGTTGGGGTTTATTGTTTCGTGGCACTCTTGGCCGTGATCTTTGAGAGCCATAATGGGTGACCTAAACCAGATATTTGCTCAATGAGCATTTTTCATTCTAGTAGAGTTATAGCTGGATTAGTTTTGTTATCTGAGCATATTATCAGAAAATGATAATGAGATATTCTTGCAGGACAAGGAATCAGCAAGAACACTGTTATAGTAGATACAGGATCAAAGAAACGTTAATTTACATTCAACCATCAGTATTCAATGTGCTTTTTCCTTCAGGTAGGCATTAGACTAATGTTGGTCAGACCTGCTGATTTTATTATGTGTGGTATTGGCAAAATGTATAGGTATACAATTTTATGTGATAAGTGTGCATCTACAGTGTATGCTGTAATCTTGTAGAATATGGATTGTACATGTAGGCATTCATCTGATGTCCATGTCCAGCTTTATTAATATCTATGCACTAAGCAACAAACCTTTAGTATTCATGTAATTTTGTTTTGACCATTCCTCATACAGTCATATTAACATAACAATTGAAATCAGCTGAGCATGGGCCTTTTCACATGGACATCTGATGCCCATATGTTTCTGGTCCTCCTGCGTGGAGCAATTTAGATAAATCTAAAGCTCTTTGTGTTGTCTTCTTTCTTTGTCCGTATCAGAATATTGATCACAAGGTTATATTTTCCATTGTTTTCGACTTAAATGGGATTACTGATCCTTCTGTTTTAAAGCAGAACTACATCTGAGCACTACAAACCAAAAACAATGTATAATTCATTTTTCATATTCAAAGCACTCTCTCCCTTCAGTCCATGTCTCCAGGCTTTATTTTCTGACAAATCACTTTGAAAAACAGTCCCTAGCATTTCTGTCTGTGGCCATCTTGAGTAAGGGCAGATCGTTCATGTAACATTTACTTCTTGTAAGGGCAGATCGTTCATGTAGCATTTACTTCTTGTAAGGGCAGATCGTTCATGTAGCATTTACTTCTTGGTATCTATCTGCACTTGGCTCAGGCATGCAGGCCTGAGGATGTACTTAGCTGAGAAAACATCTCCTCCCCTCCTGAAGACTCCTGGGATGTGTGACATCGTTTGCCTAAGCCCGGAAACCTGAAAGTAACTGAAGAAATGTAAAAAAAAAAAAAAAAAAATTAATTAAACCAGTAAATATGATATACTATCTTATCTATGTACTAGTGCTACCTGCATAAAGATTAGAAATGGTGAACGTGAAGTTCCACTTTGAAGGATAGAGAAATGGGATATGCCATTGCTGACTTGCTTTTGAAAGTGAAGCCTGGAATGTTCATGTATCTCTGGGGTGTCCCAGCATCTGATGTGTACTTGCTTGTTCCAGGTCAGCAGCTTGACAAGTAGTGAAGGAAGAAAAAGGATAACTGCCCTAAAGATTGCCAAATATGACTGTTCTCTTTTTTTAAAGTTACATTTCCATCTTCCATTTGCCATTAGACTTGATAGGGCAGTCCCTTATGCAGGCATAATTTAACCACCTTTGGGCAAGCTGTCTTTAGAGCCAAAGGTGGATTAGTCTAGGTAATGATGATATATTTGGCAGGTTTTACTGGGCTAATGATAGCAATTAGACAGGTTTTATGAACTATCTGATCATTTATTCCTTTATCGGACAACTGTTATTATCAGGGAGATTCCACAGACATGAGATCTTTAGTCTCATCCAGTCGATTTCAGCCAAAATGGCTGAAGTCAACATGTCTGTAGGCTGCTTAATTAGACCACATATGGAGGAGTATGTTACCCCCTCCTATGATACAGTGCTTCGGCCTAGGAGCCAGTCTTTAGATCCCAGCATTTTTGCATAACAGGGAAGGTTGGCAGCACCACTCCTAAGCACTGACATTGGGTATTTTGAGGTTGCAGCCAGAAAAGGCGCATTGGATTGTAAGGCTCCATTCATATCTGCGCGTTCCACAAAAGAATGAATATCATGCATCGCGCTTGTGCCATTATTTAATGGCATTCCAAATGCTGCCAGCTAATGTGTGATGCTCTACACCCAAAGAGTGCAGGAGCTTCTTTGGTGTGTTTCTCACTCATTCAAATGACTGGGCTGCCCTATATGTGATGTGTGAAAATGCGTGTGCACCTGACGTGGGGGTATGAATGGTGCCTAACAGTGAGTATGATGGCAGGCTTTAACCTCTTCCCAACAATGCTCTAGCCAAAAGATGGCTGCAGCACATTTGTGCAGTTCTGGGAAGGCGTCTATAGCTGTCCTTCCAGAACCGCACCCCCTGGGACGCGCATCTGGTGGACTCTGTGATCTTGGTAAAGGACCAGTCACTGTGAACCTTTACCATGTGATCAGCTGTGTCCAATCACAGCTTATCACATTGTAAATAGATTTGCAGGTTTTTGGCAGTCCTTTCCGCACGCGCTGTCATGGTGTAAGGAAGGGAGAGCCAGCAATTCTGGTAGGAGACTTTTACACTGATAATCAGGGCACTGATGATCAGAACCCTGACTATCAGTGCAGCCTATCGTTCCCATTAGTGCAGCCTCATCAGCTCACATCAGTGAAGGAGAAAAATTATTTATTTTTTTTTTCTTAGTTTTTTAGTTATAACATTTTTGCAAATTTTTTTTATTTTTTAAAAATATCTAAAAAAAAAAAAAAAAAGATCAAACTTTCAAATGGGTACAGTGTGACCGCACAATCTTCTTTTAAAGTACGACAGCACTGAAAGCTGATAATTGGCCTGCGCAGGAAGGGGGTGAAAGTGCGCAGTAAGTGGTTAAACAGGTCTTGTCACGTTGCTCTAAATGGGCAAGGTGACAAGGCCTCTTTAATGCTGGCTATAGATAATAAACTTCATTTGGCGGTCAGGGGACAAGCTGATTGCCAGCAGAGCCTTTAGAAACTCAGTTTTACACACATTTGTGTTTATGTGAATGGCAGAGGCTGGCATTTTCTCCTAAGGAACAGCAGGTGATATGCTCAAAATATCTAGGCCCTTCAATTGACATAAAAATTGTCATCTAAGGTCCATCCTGGTTTGCTCTGTTCGTACCATTAATGAAAACCCAAAAGCATGACAAGCCATTGTGTAACAGAAGATACAGCACCTTATCTCCTAATGAGCTTTAGTGTGTCGTAAAGGGATAAATTACACTTTGATTTATTCCTAATCTATATCTAAATTGATGGGGCTCCCTAAGCTGCTGTAGGGTCTGTACTCCCTGGAGGATTAACATCTGTCCTAGTGCATAGTCTGGTGTAAAACACTGATGCCGTACTGTTACTGTGCAAATGCCGAATAAATTAGGGCCACGAGAAGCTGTATCCGTTGTACATCTGCTATGTTATTAAGCTCACGCTTGTTCTGGAGGGCCAGTTCTGACAAGCAAGCACAACCGTATTTTCAGATCCGTTTGGAGTAGAAGTCTGTGGCTCTGTAGGTGATGGTAAAATGGTGCAAAAAAAACAAACAAACCGCAATCTATGTGCTGGCTTCATGTCATGTCAAGTGAAGTTGGCTTGTTGGGTCATGTGATTCTCAGCAGCTCTGCATTGTGGGTTAAGCTGTTATCAGATTCTTTATTTGCTTTCACTGATATCCATACCCAGTAAGCCATGGCATCATATGACCTGGAAGGGAGTTGAAATCAAATTTTTATGGTTGTCTTTTCGGAACAGGACAGAATTCACCCAATAACCCCACTTGATCCAGTGATAACTGAAAAATTTAGTTTTCCCTCATTACCCCACCATAAACATAGGGAAATCCCCCTACGTTTTTAAGAAAGAAAAAAAAAAACGCTTTACATATGTTGTACACTCGAATCAGTGCATAACCCTCAAGGGGTGTATAATCTAAGGTAATGTACAACATATAATATACAAAGTAAAAAGCAAAAATTTACTTAAATTAACAATAAATAATTAAACCCCCAAATAAGGATCTTCATGGCAGGATTATTTTAATGAATGTTACTTAAAAAAAAAATTAAATTAAAAACCACTTTTGAAATCATAGTCATTTGGTAAAGTTTGTGAAATTTTAGGTACTGGTTTTACATTTACTTTACTGTTTGTCTTAGTGGAGGGTTTCTTTAATGGCTACTCTGAGGTGTGTGTCTGTGTGTTTTTGTGTGGTGTTTTCTGGGGTTCTTTTTTCTTATTGGTTATGTATGTGAGTAAGTCATGGGTCTATGTTGCTCACAGCTGTCTCTTCCCCACCAGCAGTCATGGTGCAAAAGCAAAATGAAAATATTTGAATCAATTTGCATATTTTTTTGTCATAAGCGATAGAATGATAGTCGATCTAGTTCTTCTGAGTACATTTATTTTTTTCAATGAAAATGAGCTGATGAAGTGGAAATAATTAAGAAACTGGATTATTCTAACTAACAACTACTTATTATATATATATATATATATATATATATATATATATATATATTCTAATATATTATTTTTTTTTTGTGATATTTAAAAATAACATGTAATAAGTGGCATTTTATTTGATCCAACCAGAATAACACCCATGTGAAATCTTACTCTTTGTGGTGTAAATGTCATCTTTGTGGAATGCGTCCTAACTGGAGGAAAATGCTTTTGTCTTGAAGCCTGGGTACCTGTCAGGTCTACTAAGCAAAGTGAGGATGCTCTAGAGTCCCTGTATGAATCACTGCACTTAAACAAGAACGCATGTCACAGCTGCTATGTCATGGGACAGCTCCACCAGTAATCTGATTGTTGTGAGGCTCAGAAGTTAAGAAACATTCCACTTGCCTTAGCAAAGCATTCTAGCTTATTTCTTTTGTTTTTATGTTCTACTTTCCTGCCCCTTATCTTAGCTGTGTTCTGCTTGTTTTTGTACCTTTCCAGATTTAAGATAATTTGAGGTCACGTATTTTGGTTGAAAGCTACTCATCCATGGTTTAAATAAAAGAAAACTCTTAAACCTGCATTGAATCCACAGCAAGGCAAAAAATAGTTTTTGTGTTTTGTTTTTTTTGTTGGTTTTTTTTTTTTCATTTTAAAAATGGCACAATATTCTCATAACTATAAGAAAGCTTAAAGTATAACCAAAAGCAAAACTTGGAGATAGATTAGAACAACTGTCAGATTGTATTTCTGTCTGTGCCCCTGTTAAGGAAATACACTTCTCTATTTTGTCTTGCTTACCATTATCATCAACAGTGTAATTAAAGAAAATCCAAAATTTTGGGCTGTCCCCAGAAAAGTAGTAGAGGGGAAATCTTCCAATGGGGACACTAGCTCTGATGACCTTGCAGTCCCCAAGGAAATTCCCTTCATTTGCAGGAATTACCTTACTTCCTGTTTGCTATAGGACAGGATATGAAGGAAAATCTCCGCAATGGGACACAGATGGTGAAAAAAAAAATCTGACGGGTTATAACCCTCCCTTACTCTATCCAAACTGGGGAGGGAGGAAAAAAAGTTTTGCCTATAGTTCTACTTTAAGAAAATTAGGTATTTCCTGCATTATTAGCCTGCAGTTTTATTTTGTACAGATTCTTCTTCTCCCCTTGCCCACCACCTAGTAATTGAAGCAGTCCTGAGTTGAGACCTCTCACATTCTGCAGAGACCCGTATTCACCAGGCTCTAGAGTCCCCATGACATTTTCCTGGCCCATTTGGGTCCTGTCCTGCAGCTGAGCCCTGCTTGTACTCAGCCCCCCATGGGGAGGTTGAAACACACCCGTTGGATAACTCCTTCCATGCCGGATAATGCCTACTGTGCCAGATATGCAACTCCTCCATATCCCCTACCTATTTATGCCTGCAATACAAGAACTTCATCGCACAGTCAGTTCTTGTTCTCACTTACAACTCTAAGAGGGCACCAGAATCCACCTCGTGAGGTGCCCCAAGCCAACCAACAGATCATGATGAAGCCTGCAAAAAACAGACAAATATTAGGTTGGGTGGATGTGGAAGCTTTGCCTAATACTATATGCTGCCCAGTATCAATTTCCCTTAATGTCTACTTGTGGTTCTGACCACTTTTCCTCTCTTTAAGCTTTGCATGAACAAAGGTGAAGATAAATAATTGCACAACCATGTTTTAAAGGTGTGTGGTTTTTCTTTTTTTGTTTTTGGTATTTTATTTGAGGCTTTGGTATGTGGTATTCCAGTTGGGCATCAGTGATGTGTTTTACAGTCTGGAAATTGTACAATGCATGGATGTATAATCTTGTGGTTTTATTGTATTCTTCCTTTTTGTCTACAGTAACTTAGGGTAATTTGGTAGCCAGAAAAATGTGCTTGGTCCTCTTTACCTTTATGGACTCATTCACACATGGATGAACACCAGTCACCTCTGGGGCACACAACCAAAACGGTGCCATTTTAGCTTCTGTTTGGATCTGCATTTGCCCTGGAGCTGCACATATGATAAACTGTGACACTCTTGGTTGAGAGCTGACATAGGCACACTGGTAACTGTGATAATTATCACCATAGACATTCTTTTAAAGCAAATGTTTTGGAAAACCGTTTAATCAGTGGGTTTAGATCCACTTGGTCATACGGCCATGCAACTGGCAGTTTCAGAAGGACACCAGCAATGGCAGTTCCCATAATTGTTTCATGGCAAGCCACATTAAGCTAAGCAGCACAATGACATCACTCACATGGGGGTTTTGGCCACATTAAAGAAACCTATCTGGATTGAGATATGAAAACTGCCATTGCTGATCTCTCATTAAGGGTTCATTCACACTATACGTGCAGTAAAAATGATGGAAACGGACGTGCAGATTTCACCTGCAGAGACATCGGTTTACATCAGTTTTCATGCGCTTCAATGAGTTTTATATATGTTGCATATTCCTGCACAGAAAAAAAATCTGTACATGATACTTGTGTTGTGGTGTGAACAGGACACATAGAGAACAAATGAGTTGTGTGGGTTTTTTTTTTTTTGGTTTTTTTTTTTTTCTTTTTTTGTGCCCTTGCAGATCTCATGCAGAAAAGCTGACATCACTGCATCATGGTGTGAACAAGCCCAAAAGGTTCCAAGGCTGTCATCCTTATTTTTGCTTTACTAGTACGAGTTACTGACCCAGGAGAAATTTGTAGTCAGTGAAGTCCTTCAAACCTGACCCACATTTTTGTTCTTGGTCTGTTACTAGGTATTGAAGCAAAATATGAGGATTTCAGCCCGAGGGCTTGGCCTTTAAAAAAAAAAAAAAAAAAAAAAAAATCAGGTCAGCGGTGACCATTCCAATATTCCTTTTCCAGGAGCTTCCTTTTTAACTCAAGCCACGTATGCCTCCCCTACAGCTATCCAGTATCCGCAATGTCCCTTGTTGGAGTAAACATTTTCTCCCTGGCTTTCACTGGGTGTCAGGTCTTTGGCCAACTTGATAGGCAGCCATGGGATGGCATTACTCCTGTGCATGCGCAGGATTTTATTCATGCTGGCACACAGACACAGTGCTGAGATCATATCCCGAGTTGCGCATACACAGCTCAGTGTACATTGTAAAGAAGAGTGCCAACAGACCAGTAAAGCCAGCCATACTGTAGATAGTTCAACTCTCGGCCGGTTCAGCAGGGATTGTCGAGATTTGAACCATCTGTGGGCAGGCTGCTTTGTACCCAAGTCAATTGTTGTATGACTTGGGTACAACCATGTTGAATTTTTACATGAGTTTATTGCCAGTGGCTATAGGTGCTAGCAGCAATCACTGTTTTCTCCTGGAAGGGACTGCTCCCCCCCACCCTTGCCAGTAAAACACCATAGCTCTGCGGGAGCGATCTCCCCATCTGCACTGACTGTATTGATGGGGAAATCGATTGACTTTCATTCCTGCAACCCGTATTTGCAGGAAAGAAAATCGCATCGTCTATGGCCTGATTACGTTTGTCACAGAAGAGACATGCTTTGTTGCCTGTAATAAAAATAAATAGCCTGCCTGCTTCCAGTATGTTGTTTTTAATACTTTAGCTTCACTTTAATTCAGTACACATTAGGCTGACGTTGGCTTAGCCCAGCAATGGGCAAACTACGGCCCGCGGGCCGTATACGGCCCGGGGGACCTTTTTAATCCGGCCCGTGGAGCTAGGCTCCCGCTAGGCTCCTCTCACAGTCCGCCCTGAAGACCGGTGTAGCATGAAAATCTGTCTCCTATGAGGATCTGTCCCCCTCGACGTATCTGCGCATGTGCCGGAGATCGCCGATCGGCTGCTAATGCCTGAAACTGGCACATGCGCAGATACGTCGAGGGGGACAGATCCTCATAGGAGACAGATTTTCATGCTACACCAGAACGGCGCGGGAACACGGCGAGAGGAACGCGCGGAGCAAAGGTAAGTGAATTGACACAGGGGGGACTTGGGGGCTTAATATGGGGAATGAATTACTATAGGGGGGATGAATTACTATAGGGGGGATGAATTACTATAGGGGGGATGAATTACTATAGGGGGGATGAATTACTATATGGGGGATGAATTACTATGGGGGATGAATTACTATATGGGGGATGAATTACTGTGGGGGATTAATTACTATGCTTACTATGGGGGAATATTACTATACTTACTATGGATCACACATACACATCATTCATCTACTCTTGGTCCGGCCCCCGGGTCCAATATATGAACCCATTGCGGCCCTCAAGTCAAAAAGTTTGCCCACCCCTGGCTTAGCCTCTTGTATTTCATTTCTAGGCAGACACTTGGATTGTATTGAATTCTTTGAATTTTTTGTCATCATTTATTGTAGATGGAGGTGTGATACTTCTAATTAGCTGTGCTTATTACTCCATAGTGATTGTCTGTCTGAGTTGTTCCGCTTTTTGTAAATTCAAAATGAAAGGAATGGAGCAAAATGTCTTTTAAAATGGTGTGTCGGGCTCTGTCAGGTGCACAAGGGCTGACCGTACTGTGTCACTTCCCTTCTGTCACCTACACAACAGCCCAGAGCAGCTGACTCTCATGTCCTATTTACTCTGGTGCTTCCACAGAGCATTGCTCTTTTCCTTCCTGACTCAACATCACACAAGCGTTGGCTCAGAAACGCCTATTGCTGAACATTGCAATGACAGACCAACCTGCTGCTGTGTGATTTGTTTTTCAAAAGACCATTGTGAGTAGATACAAAAGATTTGTGTTCTATAGAATGTATTGTGGATGCTTGCAACTGGATGAATACAAAAATTCTAAGACTGGGAACTAAAGGCGGATAATGCTGTTTCTGCCCATAGGAACCAGGTACTTTGCACTCCTTGTCCAATTATCTCTTGTACATTTGGAATGATACTTCATCCTGTATTGTACGAAGTGTGTCCAGAAAGTAAGGAGAATATTTCAAAAACATTATTTTTACTGAAAAATTTTACAATTGAACATTGTTTCCTTCAAAGTATGTACCTTGTGAGTGTACACATTACTCACAATGATTTTTCCATTCTTCATAGCATCCCTAGAAGTCTTCAAGTGGGATGGCGTTCAGAGTCTGTGTAGTTGCTCTTTGGACGTTATCCACACTACCAAAACTGTGTCCTTTCAAACCCTTCTTCATCTTTGGGAATATGAAAAAGTCGCAAGGAGCCAAGTCAGGCTATAGGGTAGATAGGGAAGCACAGTGATGTGTTTTTCAGCTAAGAACATTCTGACAGCCGAAGCACTGTGACTCGGTGCGATGTCGTGATAAAGGATCCAAACTGAGACGATCTCAGGACGCACATGAAAAACTGTGTCTCAAGCAATCAAAAACTTCCAATTAAAATGGTTGATTCACAGTAGGTACAAATTCCTTATGGATCATTCCATGTGAATCAAAAAAAAAAGGGCCATTGATTTGACCTTTTTTGATTTGCTCACTTGAGCTTTCTTGGGGCAAGGTGACGTGAGTGTGTGCCATTCTGAACTTGGGATTATACTGAAACACCCAGGGTTCATCTCCTGTGGTCACTCTACCCAAAAAGTCAGGTTCTCTTTCCAAATGGACCAACAGGTCTTGGCAAACGAGTTGACGGTGTTCCTTCTGATCAGGTGACAAGGTCTTTGGAACAAGTTTTGCACACACTTTTCTTGATTTCATGAACAATTGACTTGGTAATTCCCATTTCCTCTGCAATCATTCTGATAGTCAGCCGTTGGTCACGGTTGATAACAGACCTCACTGCATCTCCACACTGATCCATTTTTGACAAAGAGGGGCATCCCGATCATTGTTTGTCTTCAACACCTTCTCGTCCTTTCTTGAAGGCTTTGTACTATCAGTACACTTGTGCAGATGATGGCGCAGCTACTGCATAAGCTTTCCTCACCATTTCCAACACACTTTTACCCAATTTCACACACAATTTTACCACATACTGCTGTTCCAAACTCACTTGCATTTTTCTTCACACTAGGCACTTGAACAGGCGGTCTCAACTCTGACAGGGCTGGAATGCAACTGGTCAGTGTTCTAATGTATATCTGGCACCTCTCCCCAAGTGACTTTGGACAGCTTTTCCCTTCACAGAGCCCTTCTTGAGTGTAGGAACTTCATTCTCATTCTCTTCTGGACACACCTTGTATGTAATTAAATATTGGTTGAGTCAAGGAGAGGAGATGGTTAGGTAAATTTTATTATCCATTCAAGGACATAAGCTCATAGATCATTTTTTTTGTTTTGTTGTTGTTTTTTTGTTTTTGCTAGTGTCCACCTCCCTGAAGGCAGCATTATAACCCACATGTCTAGGGTTTATTATATCTCTTAATGGAGAAAACAGATTTTACAGTAGGTACAGAAATCTTATTTTCAAAATATTATCCATTTAGGTAAAATTATAGACATTTGAGTTTTGTTGCAGTATTCAAGAAATGGACAGCGCCAAAAAAACTCACTTCTGTGATTTAAGATATCCCTGTTTCCTTCAATACACTAACCAAAAGATTTTTGTATTATAACATTTTCCTCAGAGTGACTCAGGGATATATTAAATAGTAGACATGTGGGTTGTTGCTGCATTCAGTAGGTGGACACTAGCAAAAAACACACGCCTATGGTTTACTATACCTGTATCCCTCAAAGGACTACATGAAAAAGATTTTAGGATACAAAAACTTTTTTTTTTTTAGCAACAACTGGTACTTATTATCATTCTTTCAGCACATGAACACATCTATCACAGTATTGTATGGGTAAAAAGTGTCCAGGCAGAGACTCGTAGGCAAGTTTTTAGTAGAGTAAAAAAATTCATAATACATCAATTGTTGGCAACTGTCAGGTTACTCTGGCTTGTGTAAATCACATTATTAAACTTTGCTAAACACAAAATTAGTCAGGGTGCTAGGGGTGGAGGGATGGGGGATGTTCCTTAGTTGCCAGTGGGGTTATCTGTTTAAGCAGCATTTTGATTGTCAAAGTAATCCTCTTTGTGCAGAAAATGAGACTATTTTCTATTTGGCTAGCTGTGACTTGCAGCAATCAGACTGATACAGCATCAGTCTTCCGTCTTCTCTAATGGATACATAAAAACAGAACTTTGCTTTGATATCAAAATTTGCTAACCGTGCAGCTCATGCAGGAGCACAGCAGGAAGGGGAATCAAAAGGCTGAGCTGGTTCTCCCTGGTTTAGACTTAGACCCCCCCCCCCCCCCAGTCTTCCTTCCAAGTTCACTGGCTCCGGTCCTTTGAATGGCCAAGCCACAATGACGTCACTCCCACACGAGAGTCACTGTTTACAGCAGACATGCATACCCGTGCCGTCCCTTCAGAGAGCATGGACTGGTGATGTCACCGGCTACATCCAGTGTGAATATCTCCTAAATGCAAATAAAAAGATGGCCATCACCCAAGTCTATAACTGGCTTATATAGCAAGGACACATAAACAGGCATCACATAGCAAATAAAGGGGAGAAAACAATGTTCTTGGACAACTTGCCAGCCAGCTTGCCAACAACCGAATTAACCTGTCTAACAGTATGCGTTTATAACAGGGGTTTAGTTAGCACACATTTGCAAATACATACGTAAGCCACAGAGCCACATCACAGCACCCTGATATTCTGTGGTCCTAACTCTACAATTTCTGAGAGACCCCATAGTAGAGGCACATGTATTTAATGGATAGATCAAGGCCAGGTGGACCTGAGGGAGCCCACCCCTCTTAAAGGCAAAGGAGTGCACAGGACCCCAGCATATAGCACAATGGCAGCCAGGGCATCCTAGTGCACCCACTTGCCTAAACTCCAACTCTGCAAGTTTAGGAGCTATTCACTCTACCTACAGGTAAGCCTTAATTTAGGATAACCTGTAGGTACAACTTCAAAAGTGGAGTTTGCTACCGCTTTAGGCTGCCCATACACCATTAGAACTTTTTTGATCAAAAGTTCATGCAAAAATTTGTTTGTCACAGCATTCAGTAGTACTGTTATGATCTCGACAAATTTCTTATGAAAACCCTGAAAAATTGCCCTTTTTTTCTTTTCTTTTTACCTAGGGTTTTTAATTCTGCATTCGATTCAGGAAGTGCATGTACATTACAATAAGTGTGTGTGTGTGTGTGTGTGTATATATGTAATTTTTGTGTGTGTGTGTGTGTGTGTGTGTGTGTGTGTATATATGTAATTTTTGTGTGTGTGTGTGTGTGTGTGTGTGTGTGTGTGTGTGTGTGTATATACACACACACACACACACAGCTCAAAAAATGAAATAGACACTTTGAAAACACATCAGATCTCAATGGGGAAAAATATCGTGCTGGATATCTATACTGATATGGACTGGGTAATGTGTTAGGAATGTAAGGATGCCCCATCATTTGATGGATATGAAAATTACCAACCTACAGAGGACTGAATTCAAAGAGACCCCTAAAATCAAAGTGAAAAATGATGCAGCAGGCTAGTCCATTTTGCTGAAATTTCGTTGCAGCAACTCAAAATGGTACTCAGTAGTTTGTATGGCCCCCACATGCTTGTATGCATGCCTGATGCCTGACAATGTCGGGGCATGCTCCAATTGAGACGATGGATGGTGTCCTGGGGTATTTCCTCCCAGATCTGGACCAGGGCATCACTGAGCTTCTGGACAGTCTGAGGTGCAACCTGGTGACGTCAGATGGACCGAAACATAATATCCCAGAGGTGTTTTGATGGATTTAGTTCAGGCGAGCGTGGGGACCATTCAATGGTATCAATTCCTTTATCCTCCAGGCACTGCCTGCATACTCTCGCCACATGAGGCCGGGCATTGTCGTGCACTAGGAGGAACTCGGGACCCACTGCACTAGAGTAGGGTCTGACAATGGGTCCAAGGATTTCATCCCGATACCTAATGGCAATGATGGTGCCATTGTGTAGCCTGTAGAGGTCTGTGTGTCCCTCCATGGATATGCCTCCCCGAACCTTCACTGACCCACCACCAAAACGGTCATGCTGAACGATGTTACAGGCAGCATAATGTTCTCCACAGCTTCACCAGGCCATTTCACGTCTGTCACGTGCTCAAGGTGAATCTGCTCTCATCTGTGAAAAGCACAGGGCGCCAGTGGTGGACCTGCCAATTCTGGTGTTCAATGACAAATGCCAATCAAAATCAATGGTGCTGGGTAGTGAGCACAGGGCCCACTAGAGGACGTCGGACCCTAAGGCCACTCTCATGAAGTCTGTTTCTGATTGGTCAGAGACATTCACACCAGTGGCCTGCTGGAGGTCATTTTGTAGGGCTCTGGCAATGCACATCCTGTTCCTTGTTGCACAAAGGAACAGAATACCGATCCTGCTGATGGGTTAAGGACCTTCTATGGCCCTGTCCAGCTCTCCTAGGGTAAATGCCTGTCTCCTGGAATCTCCTCCATGCTCTTGAGACTGTGCTGGGAGACACAGCAAACCTTCTGGCAATGGCACGTATTGATGTGCCATCCTGGAGGAGTTGGACTGCCAGTGCAACCTGTGTAGGGTCCAGGTATCTCCTCATGCTACCAGTAGTAACACTGACCCTAGCCAAATGCAAAACTAGTGAAAAACAGTCAGAAAAGATAAGTAGGGGGAAAAAAATGTCAGTGGTTTCCACCTGTAAAACCATTCCTGTTTTGGGGGTTGTCTCATTGTTGTCCATCTAGTGCACCTGTTGTTAATCAGTTTCAGCTGCTTTGGTGTCAAATTAACAACACCCTCTGCTACTTAACTGACCGGATCAATATCCCAGGAGTTTAATTGATGAGAGAGGTTTCCGTTCTGTGGTCAAAAACAATCACTGATTTGGATACCATTTCATTATTAGAAAATTGAACAAACTTTGCATTTTTTTGTAAATTAAATTATAGTATGCTAAGCTGGAGTAGCCACACTACTCTATGACAGGTACATGTGCATCTATTTGAATTTTAGCTCCAAACTGCAAACACTGTCTTTTCACGGACATCTGTAGCTTTTCCAAAGTGATGCTGGGGTTGTTACGTGGTTTCGTTTTAATTCCAAATCGTGCTTAGCGGGGTTTTAATTTAAGCCACATGCAATTAATCTCATGATTGTTGGGGAGGATGTGAGTAATGTATTGATTATTTTTGTTTTTCAGATCAACCCATAATGAAATGGAGAAAAACAGGTACGTCCAGTCTTTTTACAGGTTTATTCATTTGTTGGCAGCAGCACAGTGACTTGTTTGGTGCACCTGCTGACAGTCTTGTCCCAGCCTCCTCCTGCGTCCTCCCTCTTTCCTGCTTGTCGCATCTCTCTCCAGTCTCTGCTTTGAGTCATTAGAGCCGAGCTGTGTCCTTCCCTTTCTCTGTGTGAATGTGTGTTTGTTTTTCTTCTATCCCCAATACTACTCCACCCTAATAATTGGTATAATTAGCGAGTAGGCTTGGAAGATCATTTTGTTAGGTTTTCGTACTTGTTTGTGAAACTCAAATTGAGATCAATTTGAAACTCTAAAAATAAGTTTGTTTTCACGCTAAGTTTTGTTTAGCACATTTCAAATTGCAAATTGGTATTGTGAAAAGACATTGCAGTCTGGTTCTTGGTCATGATTTGTTTATGGCTCAGAACTGGAAAATATATTTAGCTGTTGTGATTATTTAAATGGCCACTAAACCACGATTTGACATTCATATTTGTACTAGTTTGTTTCCATAGTTAAAATAAGGCAGATCACTGTAGGATTTTTAGGTTCGAATCTGTGTTCACTTTTATTGCTATGTGTTTCTGCATTGGGGTAATTTTCCTCTTGCATCCCGTTCTAGTTAAAAGATGTGACCAAAATGGGAAGTTGCATGAAAATTTCCCAGTGGGGACACAGATGGCAATAACAGAAGCTCCAACTGTTCCCTACACTATCCTTTGAAACTGTTTTTATGGGAGTTGTGTTTTTGAGCTTTCCAGTAACTTAATACAGCATATTACATTACTAGCTTTTTCAGCATCCAATCACACTGAGCGTGAGCGTAGCCAGGCAACTTCAAAAAGCTTTTTTTTCTTTCTTTCTTTTGTACCTGTGACTTGCCTGTTAAAGTCTTATAAGGCGAAAATCACATGAAAATCACAGTAAAACTGGCCCTTTGTTTAGAAAGTTTGGTAATGTTCAGGTCTATGGGAACCACTTTAAATCAGATATATCGGGTATCAGTGGGAAAAGTGGCCCTAATATTAGTTGTCAGTAGGAAAAATGCATCCCTTACAGTGGTGGTGAGCGTTGTCAAATTTTCAGGCAGCTAGGATTGGCCCCAGAATTCCATCAGATGGTAGGTTAATCAACCACAGCCCAGTGAAGCCCCAGCAACCTCTGGAGGAACCCTAGGGTTTCTTGGAACCCTGTTTGAGAATGGCTGTATTAATGTGTTTTTTAATGTGTCCTGAAATGTGATTTGCACATGCATTTTGTTCACTTATATTTTATACTTTATAAAACCATCTTAAGGTTATTGAATTACTGCTGCAGAATTGTAATTGTCCATTGCATGTGTTTTGTCTATTTTTAATTTTTTTTGTATTATTATTGATTGATTAACTTAATGAAATACTCTTCTAAGCAAAACTGGATGTTTCCAATTTTATGTTTCATGATCATCTGATCATGTCCGTTATTTTCTGTCTAAACCTTTCCTGTTTTGTGTTTCTCACCTAGGCGAGCTCATTTACGGCTATGTCTGGAAAAGCTGAAAGTATTGGTACCCTTAGGACCTGATTCCAATAGGCATACTACATTAAGTCTCTTAACAAGAGCAAAGTTGCACATAAAGGTAAATTCTTACATCGATCTGATATCTGGCGCTGTGGATTCTCGGAAATTTGGTGTTGCTTTCCGTTGATGTAGCTACATTTTATTTTCCGCCTCCTTTTTATCTTTTGTAGAAACTTGAAGATTGTGACAGAAAGTCACAACACCAAATAGAGCAGCTACAGCGGGAGCAGCGACATCTAAAAAGGCAGCTAGAAAAATTTGGCGTTGAGAGGATACGAATGGATAGTATAGGATCCGCAGTATCTTCCGAGAGATCTGATTCAGATCGAGGTTAGTATCCATTACACAGCAACCTGACTCCTCCTAAATGAAATGATTTTGCTTGATTTTCTGTATGTCTGTCACTTACATACAATAGCAATAGGCATTGTGTAAGCTAAACAGATATTTACAAAGAATTCCTGGTCATTGATTACACAAGAGACTTCACAGAACCAGAAGAAAGAAAAGGGTGCGTGTTTACTGTTCAGTGGTGACTATAGCAGATTATGGTTACCCCAAGACATCAGCACAGCTGCTTATAGTCTACACTGAAAGCACATGTTGACATGGTGACAACACAGGACTGCAAATGGAAAACGAGATCAGGCATTGTCACCTTTATGATAGAAAGCACCTGATTTAAGTTTGCTATATACAGATTATTTTTTTTTTTTTTGTTTAGCCAGTAAGATATTCCTCCATCCAAGCTATACAGCGTTAATGATGGTATTTCCCACTGTGTCTATTGTATTCTGAAAGCCAATTCCATCAGCTGTCAGAATACGCGAACAGCGACTGAATCTGATTGGTTGCAGTTGCTGTTCTGCTGAAAATTCTCCATTTGGCTCCTTTTGTGTTTTTTCTAATGAAAAATGTCAGGCTGAAAGGTTGGTGTCAGGGCCACCCATGCAGCAAACTTCATCTGGTATAGTGTAAGGCCAGCTTAAGGACTTTTTTGTGGCAGGATTACCTGGTTTTATTTTCATGATAGCGGCAGATTTATAATTGCATTTTAAATTCAATTTATTCTGAAATTACATTTAGAATTTTAATATTGAGATTTTAGTATTGAAACCAACTTCCTCACCTTGATTCTGTTAAATGAGCAACACTGCAGTTCACACCTGCCCCTGTTTGTAATTCTTGACCTGCAATGCATGATTTTCCTGATGAAAGGTTTAAGGTGCAAAGACTCCCCACAGAGAAGTACATCCTTTTAAATGTTGCCTGCAAAACCTGTTTAAATATTGTATGCTGAATATCTGTTCATAAAATGCCTGTTCTATAGTATGCAAGTGCACAATGTCTTTCACTAGACTCTCACTCACTAAATGTGTTTTCTCTGCAGAGGAGATTGATGTGGATGTAGAAAGTACAGACTATTTAACAGCAGAGCTGGACTGGAGTAGTAGCAGCAGCAGTGCCAGTGACTTGGATGAGCGGGGAAGCATGCAAAGCATTTGCAGCGATGAAGGGTATTCCAGCTCTGGAGTTAAAAGAATAGAACTCCAAGACAAGCCAAAACACAGTGTTACCCTATAAACCAACAGCAACAGGTGAGGGCAAAGTGGGGGGGTGTTCAAATGTCCCAGCAGTTCTTCCCCCCCCTCTTTCCCAGTGCTCCCACATCAGAGACTTGTCTTATCTAGTGACTGCATTCACACCATAATCTTGCACGTGAAAAAACCCACTCCGACTCCCAGCTCTCTGTTCCTCGCTTCTTTTTTGTTTTCCCCAGAGCTCCTGAGAGGCATGTGGGTGTCCGTTTACATTTTGAAATCACACGCTATCCCATCAGCCAGTTGACCTCCAGGAGACTACATTCCAGACCTACTTTGAAGCACTCAAAAAAAAAAAAAAAAGAAAAAAGTTAAAATGATCGATGTAGTTTATGTATATGGGGAGCAACATTTCTGCAATGGTAAAGATTGTTGACTGTGAATGCAGAGGTGAGTGTGTGCTACTCACTTTTCTGCACGTTTCATCTCTACCCACTAGACGGCACAGAGGTCTCGCTTTCTCCCTGTAACACCAAAATGTTCTTGCATCACCTGGAAGACACATCTGGGAGCGGTATGAAGGATTTATGGTTGAAAGCATCTTGCTACACGGCAAGGCTTCAGTTTACAGCTACTATACTATTCAATCAGAAGCTGCCAGGAAGCTAGAGAGGACTTTCCACCTCTGTTGAGTGACTCTGGCTCAGAACAGTAAGATTGCTGCTAATATATAAATATATATATTTTGTTTCTGTAAAGTTGTGCACCAAATGTTGCACTGAACCCAGCACAGTCTAAAGAAAAGCAAAGCTGGACCTTTCTGGCTACTTTTTTTTGGAAATCTCTAAAGCCACTTTTATTTTATTTTTTTTTTTCTTCTGCTTTCTGTGCTTGGCTTTTCATAATTGAGTCTTATTTACTGTTCTTCTATGGGTCATTGTGTTCCATGTTTCTAGTAGTACATAATTAACATTGATTTCATGTTAAGTCAGCATGTACAAAATGGCTAGCATGTTTTTTTAGACCGGTCTTAGGAATCCTGTGGCTGTCTCTCACGCCACTTAGACAAATGCTTTGGGGTTAGGGAACAGTAGGTGGGTGCAGACTGCCACAGTATGCCTATGTGTATTCTAGAGAGTTGAGCTTTTATTTGAAAGATGGACCCCTGCTTAAGACTCCCTTACCTTATGGTTGAAGGCCTAAAGGAACCTGGCCATTGGATGAACTGATTACCATTGCCAAGCCCTTTCTAAAATATTAAATGCCTAGCTTTTAAGGTGATCCTCCGGCTTCAGTACTTTGAATCGCGGACCCAAATCAGTATGCCACCTGTGAAATTAGAACTTCAAACCTGTATGGTTTTTCAGGGCCAGTAACTCAAAAGGTACCCAGAGACCAAAGGATCAGCAAAACACTGTCATATTTTAGAAGGAGATATGCAGTGGCATCTTATGTACTTCCTTTTATAATGGGGTACTTTTAAGACCTAGGGATCTGGCTGCACTCCTACATTCCTCGACCTTGCCTCCACCCAAAGAGCCACTTAATATAAAGATTTCTGATATGGTGTTCAACACTTCTATTAAATGGATATCCTTAATAAGCCAAAACGATCTGCACAGAGCCAAGGTGAGCATGACAATTGTGTTTGTGGAGTAACAAGATGATCCCCCACCCCTATTATTATAAGGAGTGAGTTTGACGCAGGGCTCCATTCTTCATTAAAGTTTTAATATCCGTTTACAAAAAAAAAAAAAAAGATTAGAAATGTTTGGTATCAGTTGTTGGGTTTTTTTTTTTTTGTTTTTTGTTTTTTTTGTGTTTGTATGAACACATCACATATACATCCTCTTACCAAGCAGTGCTTTGGATAGGATCCATAAATCACTTCAAATGCTCAGCATTTGCCACTGCATTTAGTGATCCCGAGCAGATGCATTATTGAAGGATATCTACTTTGCGTCCTGTCGATGGGACATTTTTATTATTTTCTACCTCACAGAAAGATGAACAAGGATTGCTCTGCATCTTTTAGAGCAAAACACAAAAATGTCTTGCTGGACACTCCTTTTTAGCTTTTGAATAGTTTTTAGCAAAACCAAATCCGAAGTGTGTGTTAAGTACTGCCACAGGTTTTCTTCTAAACACTGCTGAGTGTAGGACTTGCTGTGGTGTCCAAGCCACTGCTGAGGTGTTAGGCCTTAAGTCACAGGCACACCCCACAGACACTGGAGCAATAACCAGGAGCACTGCATTAGCTACCCTGCTAACAGCACAATGTTATAGTACCAGAGACTTAGCTCCTGGCTTCCTTTTTATAGCTTTCATTTTGCCCCTCCATTTTGAATTTGCAATATCCTTTCTCTTCTAAGTTTACTAATGTGCATTTTTTTTTTTTGTTTAAATTCTTGTACAATCTAACATGAAAAAAAAAAAAAAGATATTTTTGAGATTTACCAGCAATGCAAATGTTCCAGAATTCTTTTCCCTGTTTCCCGCTGCCTCAAATCACTCAACTGTGTTTGCACCCAACCAACCCTGCAGTAACCACAATGAAATCAAAGTTGGACCACCAGGACTTTTCAGCACATAAGGGCTTACTGGAATACTTGCCTCATTAACACAGGGGTGAACCGAGCATCATCACAAAGTATTCTATAAATATTCCTCAAACCATTCAGGGAGAGGCCATTTTCTTTCATTGGGTCTGAAGAGCTCATACTGTCACTTGTGGCTCGTGACTCTGTCACTCGTTTCCCAGTCAGTAAACCCTCCATTCTAGTTTTCTACCTTTCTAGGAATACAGTTCAGTTATGCTATTAAGAAGCACACCTAGTTGTAAATAAATCACATGAAATCTAAAACTATTTATTCTTGTTTTGTATAGCTGATGTATTAGGGAGATTCTTATGACTTTGTGCTTTTTATAAATGTTCTAAAATCCCTTTTTTGTATGTATATAAATATATGGTATATATATAAATGTCTATTTGCAGATTATAAAAGTGTGTCAAGTTACACACAATACATTCGCACACCCTACCCCTAGTAACACTCTGTAGCATTACCTAGCTGTTCCCCTCACACTAATGCTAAATTGGTGACATAGCCCAGAATCCCTTCACCGGAAGAAGCCTAGTTGTAGGATATAAACAACTTGTATGAGGGCTATCATTGTGCCACCCAGAAAAAAAAATAATTTTGCTGCTGCTAGTATGATGAATTTTATCAGTTTTGTCTTGAATTGACTAAATGATCTTTTCCTTGGGACCCCGGTCAGTAAATTTTGGGTTTGGGTTGAAGATGCTGTTTCGTCACTTGCCCATTTATTGATCTAACACTACAGTCTAAGAATTGATTTTAATATGGCTTCTAAAACTCATTCACTTTTCAGGGAGCTATTCTGTGGGCTCGTATAATGTTCTCTGATACTAGTTGAGGCTGCAAAATGGCTGCTTCAACGTTACTTGACTGAGGAAATTAAAATGCCAACAGTTTTTTTTTTTGCTTTGCATGCTTTGGTCACATGTAGTTGTGTATTGGTGAAATTGGATTAATACAATGGAATCTCCCACTGTTTTTGGCATTAAAAGGATGAATGAACACTCACTAGGCAGCTACTAAAGTCAGCAAACAAAATTGTTTGTCATTGGTTAGCCATTCCTTTTTTAGAGTTTTTTTTAATTTTCTTTCTTTGCTTACCAAACTTAGAAACCTGTCAAACTCAGGGATAACTAGAGTTGTAAAGCAACTCTTAAAGGAGCTCTCTTTTCAGCAAGGAATAATGTCTGATGGTACAGTGTCTGGGTACGGGGTTGGCTGTTGACAACACTTGTGTCGGCAGTTCCACTCCATCTTCTCCCCTCTCATATGGAGTTTGGCTCTGGGCTTGTGTGGAGCACTAATGCAGCTTTTTTGACACCTTTTAACATCAGTTTGAGATGCTTCTGAGAGCTCCAAATTCACTTCCAGGTGCATTTGACCTACAGTTGACTTCCTAAACTGCTACAACTTGGTTAAAGCTGTTTTTGTATTCCTATTTATGTTTATGGGGAGAGAAGCAGTTCTGAGGTGAACAAAAGCCCATCGACACAGACTCTTTAAGGTTTTCAACATGAGCCAAATGAGGTTCACAGCTCATAGTTTTTCTGTGTGGAGTAAACCTTTAACAGTGAATCCTACCCAGCTATGTGCCTCTCATAGTGCAATAACCTACACTGTTGACTTTTTTCCTTTGGAAAATATTCAACAGATTCCCTTACAAACCTGCGGCATACAGGGTCCATTTGTGTCCTTTCATGTCTTTCTATCAGACAGTGCTTGTATACAAAGCAACACGGCAACCCTTCTGCTCACAGTGGGCGATGTACACAACAATTTGAACTCTGAAAAGCTTTCATGATAAAAGGGAAATTGGCGCACAAATCTTTTTGTTTGTTTTGTAAAACTTTTATATGTCTTTTTGGCTACATTTGCTCCTCTTTTTCTGCCTTTCCTTAATTTTTTTTTTTTTTTTTTTTTTTTTTTTTTTTTTTTATTGCAGTAATCTAAATACGTGCTCTGATCAAAATTCAGAATCTTGCTACCTATTACAGGTTTTCTTTCCTTAATGTTAAAGGATTTGAAAGAGTGAGTCCAAGTATTTGAATCTTAACTATGGAAATTTGCTCCCTTTTATTTATGTTTACTCAGACTGAGTTTTTACCTTGGGTCAGAGGTCATCTGAAGCCTGACCTCACACCCTGCACACTCAGAAGCTAGGAAATGGGTTTTAGTGTTGGGAAGTTGACAAAGTAACAGTTGTCATGCTTTAGATGTCTTCTGACCTTCTGCACCAATCTAAGGAGCCACACTCAAAGTATATGTAATAATAAAGAGGTAAACCTAATCTGTTCACAAGCAGTTCTGCACTTATAATTAAGATGGAATATTTTAGATTCTTGAAAAATACCAGTTCTTACTGGTCCTCTTTTATATGACTACAATAACCATAATTTTGTTTTAACGTAGGACTTAAAGGGCTTTATTTAATACCATGACACATGAAGCAAGTGCATGTATTACACAATAATTAGTATTTTATTATACTGTACTACTGAAACCCATTTATGAATTGGTCACGCTAGGTTAACAGATTATTGATCTTTTACACCAAGTTTAAAAACAAAAAGCAAAACAAAAAAAAAGCCAAAGGGTTCATGAAGCAAAACAGGCGCCCACTTTTAAATCCCCATGTTTCTTTAAGCACTTAGACCAGGCAGCCATTTTGTACCTCAACTCAACATTCCAAAAAATGCAAAAGCTAGTCAGATGACTAAATCCCTGTGAATGGATAGGCTGCATTCCATCAAATAGTGGCTTGGTCAAAAAATGCCTGTTCTGTGCGCATGTGACTATACACCTTACCATTTGTTTCTAGCTAAATGTGCAAGCCATTGCAGCGCTCCTTGGTTAAACACCCAAATAAATGTTTGTGGTGCTTGTGTACTCTTGGTTAGTTTCTCTGAATTAATGGCCAAGATACTATTAAAGTAATGGATGTCCTCCTTATATGCTTTTCAGCCCGAGGCCCTTTAGCATAACTCTACTTTTAGCTTTGGCTTTTGTATCCTTAGAATGGAAGCTAATGTGATCTTCCAGTCATAGAGGAAGCACAGATTGTAATAGAGTATGCCTGGAAATTGCTCACCAGCATCACAAAACCATATTCTCATGGACTGGAACTGCTATTGGCTAATGTCCTTTCCTGTTTCTAAATCCAAAATCAGTACATTGCCAATAAGCTCGGCACGTGCAATAATTTCTTCCACACCATGTATCCTTCACACAATTTGCAGTGTATAGTAGAATGGTTTGCAAGCTGAGAAAGAGAGGGTCTGAGGAACCCGAAGCTTTTATCTGGTCACTTTTCCCTTTTTTTTTTTTTCCCTTCAGGATAAAATTGTTTTGAATATACAATTGGTTGTCATAACCAGTTATAGAAAATACCCTTCCAAGGGAGATAATAGTGCATTGCTAGGCTTATTTAATAGAGATTGTCAGAATGCATTTTAGCTAATACAATATTGGCAAATGTTTTCTCGCCCGCTCCACCACAATGGCAGAATCTAAATAGTTGCTGTATACTTTTGGGCTAATTCAATCAAACCGTAAAAGCTAACTAGACCTCACTGAATTTTCTGCTGTTTAGCCCATGGGCTGAACAAGAGAAAGTCGATCATTTCCCACATCCATACTAAATGGCATGGATGGAGGAATCTTCCTGATGGCTATTGTACTCCAACTGTTGCAGCACCCGGCCTGCCTGAATGTAGTGGTACTGCCATACCTTGACTGCATCTGATAGGATTTAGTCCATGTTCAGTCGATTAATTTTCCACTCCGCTCAGTCAATTTAAACATTTTGACCTGGGTGGTGTTTGCAAAGCCATCCGCGGCATGAATGTTGGCCAGATTAGCAGGCCGTCTATGTCCAGCCCTCGGTGCAGTAACGCACAGCAACTAATCAGTCTTCATCTTTCGTCAGTCTGGTTCCAGTAACCTGAAAACATATTGGATACCCATACACTTAATTATTTCTTATTAATTATTATCAAATAAGCCAGTTTGTGATTTACTAAATAAGACCCTTGGAGTTTAGTGTTCTGTTTTTGTATTCTGACACGTTACCTGTGAAACTGCCTTTATTGGACTTGGGTAAGAATTAAAAGCAGCTTCAATTGTTTTTTGCAAAGGAAATCTATCCCAAACATCACTTCAAAGCCATATTCATTCTACATTTTTAGCAGTGTATTTGTCCATGTATCTCGTTACAGTTTGTTGAACCTTGGTGGCTTATCATAGACAGGGAGTAGTAGACTGGTAATAAAGAGCCCAAAAGACAAACCTCATTTCATTTATTAATGTGAAGGGAAAGTAGCTTGTAAAAATAGTTTTTTGTGTACCTGACTCATTCACTCAGTTATGTCGGCCATTTTGTTCCCCTATATGTGAGCATGGGCTATCAATGAATCGGAAACCTGTGACATGTATAAAGTGCTTAAAATATACCATACATTCAATTAAGAGCCAGAAACTTTGCTAGTCCACAGGGCATGCTGGTTTCTAGTGAAACCATATAGCTTTCTAGTCCGCATTTCTCACAAAATGGCTGCCTCCAGTATGTGGGGACAGGTGTATTTAAACAGTGGAGTACCTATGGCAGTAATACGTCCTCTTCTTCCTCATCTTTAAATAATTGTGTTTGTATAAATGTATCTATTTAATTTTTTAAATTATATGCATTATTCTCCCTTTTCAGCCTTATAAGACTCTCTACACAGTATCTTGACGCAAAATACAGACCCTTATCGGTTATTACCATCCTTTTGTGTAAAATGGTAATCGGGCAGCTAGGGACTATGTCCCATTTTAGATTTGAAATTTTAACCCTTAGGATTGGTACAGATATGGCACTTCTAATGGTGTGTAATATGTTGCATTTCTGTTTTTTATTTCTGTTTACATTTTTTTTTTTTTTTTTTATGTATTTCCCCCTTAGTATTATCCATTTTCAATTTTGTGAATGTGTTATTCTTGTGTACAGTTTTAAAAACACAACCAATTTGTTTCATAAAAAAAAATCTATATATAAATATATATATATATTGTATTTGACCAGTTTTAAGTTTAGGCAAGTGCCTGCAATGAACTTATTGCATAATAAATTTGTGAAGCATTTAAATAAGAACTCAGTTTCTACCAAAATGTATTTTTTAAAAAAACAAAATTCAAGCTGACCTCAGCAAGTTATTTTCCGTTTCTAAAAATGAATTGCAGTGCCTCTCTGTTAGTGCAAGGTAGTTACTAAATGTAATCCTATTACAGCTCCCTAGAAGAAAACGTTGGGGCTTGTATGGTGCATTTTGCACACGTGTGCTGTACCTGAAAGCGATCATTTGCTTGGGATTACAATACAATTGTGTGCACTGCACCATGTTACTGAACAAGCTTCATAGGCTTTGTTGGTCAAACTATCTGAATGTAGAGTTGTTTTTGTTGGACATCATTACCAATCAGATTCTTCTTTTCATTTTCCCATGATCAGAGAGACTCTGATTGGTATGTGTGACAAATGCAGACTTTCTTTCAGACGATTTGATAAAAATAAAAGGCCTAGGTTGAGTGTAATGGCAGTTCTAGGCAGTCTTTGAGCATTCCAGTTGTAGCTGAGCTACTACTCCCAGCATGCTTTGCTGCCTGACTGCCATTGTTTACCTGCCTTCTATGTTGGGTTTACTTGCTCTATACTTGGCGGTATTTACTGAAAATACATTGCTGCTTATTCTGTGTAACAAAAGAGAACCTTATTCCCATTTTTATACAAAAGTAAACACATCTGGAGTGTTTAACATTGTAAAAAGTTATATATTTGATGCATTTCTATAGCATTATAGTTAAATGAGTTTTAGAGGGTATCACATCTGTTGTCCTTGCAAAGGTCTATTGTGAAAGGAAGCAGTGCAATATTTTAGGTATAATAGAGTTTGTTCCATATATAACAGTGTGTGAAGGTTGTAAAATGGATTGAGGAACTATCCACCATTACGTTAGTTAACAGTGTGGATACTGCAGCTTGCAACATGACATTTATTTGACCATGCTAACCATTTGCCAGCCATATTATCTGTTTTTCCCCATTTCTGTTCCATGTAAGTTGAGTATCTCTTTAGTTGTTTTTGCTAGTCTTCCAAAATGCAAGTTCCAGAAAGCATCAGACACAACAAATAGTCCAGTACAAAATGAAAACTCTCTTCAGTTGGCCCCTTGTTTGTTTCCATTTCTTTCCTTTTTTTTATATTAACGTTTCACTTTTTTCTTTTTTTTTTTTTTTTTTTTTTTTGAGCGCTGTGTTGAGATCACATTATGGTGCTTTTTACTGCATTCAGCACATTCATTTTTAGAATCTACGTTTTAGAATATAAAACAGATACATAAAACTTGCTGTGTATATGGAAATACTTCTGTACTGTTAAGCTGTTCAAAAATGAAATAAAAATTATTTAATTACTATACTGTCATGCCTTGTGTGTCGTTTTCTTTATGTTTTGATGCTTTATACTCGTGTAAGGTTTTGGACTTGCTTTGCCTGCATTTGTGAAGTCATTTTGGTTTACAAATGTCAAATTTTACTTTTATAAAGCAATCACAAATGTTCCTATAAATTTATCTTTGGGTTGCTACACATGTAGTCTATCTAAACCCCAAAACAAAACATTTTTATATATTGCTCCTTTATCAGTCTTTAGATGTGGTGACTGTATTAGTTTTTCACATTTTTTTTTATTTTTTATTTTTCCCTTTGATTTGGAAATGCTGCCAGTAACTCACTTCTTCCTAAGATGACAACATTCTTACTGTGCTGTAATTATGGTTGTCACCTTAGACTGCTGTCCTGTTTTGGACTACAAATACACTCTGCTTTCAACTACAATACATAGGGAGGAGGGGTTTTGTAGTTCACACAAGATAACCAGGAATGCGGATAACTTTGTTTGAGAAGCTGTCATTCAGGTAGGATTAGCAAATATTTTGATACAGATAATACCAGAAACTTTCAGAAAATGTACTGAAAAAGAGAAAACTAGTGCAGCCACCACATCTAAGGACTGGTAAGCTGAAATAAATGTAACTTTTTTTTTTTTTTTTTTTAGGTTTGGTTATACAGTGCTTTGTATGCAGTGCACCCAGGCAGATGGTTATTTATTATCTTTAATTCTATAGTGCCAACATCTTACAGTGTTCTTAAAGAGACTCTATGGACCATTTACTTATTTTCAGCTGGAAATACATTAAGTCCCTAACCCCTGAAAAAGCTGACAGTCTATGATCACATCCTAATATCTCTGCCAGGTAATTAAAGATAAGCTTGGGTGTCCTCCAAACTTGGCTAAACCCCGAACTCTCACTCTTTTGTTAGTCCATTGAGCAGGGCCAGGGCATTTCCTCCCCACGGCTCACCTAAACAAAGATGCAGCCTATGAGGCAGAAACCCAGTTCGCAGCTTATTGGAGTAAAAAAAGTGCAAGTTTTATTTTTATGTATTTATGTCAGGTACTTGTATAGCGCCGTCAATTTACGCAGCACTTTACATATATATTATCCATTCACATCAGTCCCTAACCCTCAAGGGGTGTACAATCTAAGGTCCCTAACTTACATTCATACATACACATACTAGGGCCATTTAGACAGGAGCCAATTAACCTACCAGCATGTCTTTGGAGTGTGGAAGGAAACCGGAGTACCCGGAGGAAACCCACGCAGGCACAGGGAGAACATGCAAACTCCAGGCAGGTGGTGCTGTGGCTGGGATTTTAACCAATGACCCTAGTACTGCCAGGCGGAAGTGCTAACCATTTAACCACTGTGCTGCCCCAAGCTGAGCTAGAGATGAATTTAGAAGATGCTTAGGCTCACATCTGCAGGTGACATTAGGTGGAAACATTTTGCCCTATAAAAACACGCTCACAAACACAGATTGCATAGTGGGATCCAAACTTAAAACCAATAGCTAGGTAAAAGTGCTGACCACTGTGCTCCTCTTGACAGGAATCCACTGTAACTGTAGAAGTGAACTGACCACACAAGTCTTGTAGAAGCGTTCATATAATATTATTATTATACAGGATTTATATAGCGCCAGCAGTTTACGCAGTGCTTTACAACAAAGCTTGTTTAAAAGCCAGCTTCTCCCAAAGCCTATTTTGTGTGTTTACCAACAAGTTCCTTCACATACTGACCTTCTCTTATGGAATCCAGTAAAAGCAAAGGAGAAAAGTAACAGAATTATTGGGAAGCTTTAGCAATGGCCTCGCAGAAGGGGAAGATGCACAAACTGCTAGGGGAGATCTTGCCACTGGTGTCTTCATTGGAAACTAGCAGTTTATCCAACTTGGCAGACCCAACCAAAGATGGGAATGTCAACTTCAGAAGTAGCTAGTTTTTCATTACAAAAAAAAAACTAATTTTATAGCAAGCAATGAGCATCTTTTTCTGATTTAAACTATTTTGACCCTTTTAAACTGATAAACTAGTCCTATTAAAAAAAGCCAGCTCGTGCAGGACAATAACATATCAGAACAGGATTATTGGGCTACATGTATGAAGAATATCCCACATGACATAGTGTAGGTTATGGACAAGGTTAGACTTGTGTTCTGCAAAGGGTAAGTGTGCAATAGACTGTATGGGTAGATTTACTAAAATTGAAGAGTGCAAAATCTGGAGCAGCTGTGCATGGCAGCCAATCGGCTTCTAACCAGTTCCTGCTGAACCAGACAAATTTCAACCTATCTATGGCGCGCTTGACTCTAGAACACCGAGGAAGATTTACTAAAACTGGTGCACTCAGAATTTGGTGCAGCCAATCGGCTTCTAACTTCAACTTGTTCAGGTAAGCTTTGCATATAAACCAATCAGCTTCCTGGTTTTATCATCAGAGTTGCACCAGATCTGGCTCTCTCCAGCTTTAGTAAATCAACCCCAATATGTCTGTGGTGTCCATATCTACCTCTTTAGCCTTGCTTGCTTTATCCATTACAATCTTAAAATGACACAGAATTCAGGTTTTGCTGTTGCAGATATTATGAGGTGGGTGATTTACTAAAGGCAAACCGGCTGTTCACTTATCAATGGAATTTTCCATTAGCTTAATGAATGAATTAAAGCTCTGCTGACTTGCATCATTCAATCATGTGCAAGGAAATACTATAATAATAATAATATAATTTGTTTTCCATTGTTCGTGTTTGGGTATTCTTTGCAAAGTGAAATGTTCAGTGCATTCACTAAGCAAAGGAAAAATTCCCTTGCAAAGTGAACAGTCTATTTGCCTTTAACCTATACCTATTTTCCTTTCAAACTCTATTTTTGTATGTCGTTCATCTCATTTAAGGGACATAACAATAAGAGCATTTAGAACGTGCAACCACAACAGATCTGGTCTTATTTTAATCAGTGGATATTGATTTATGGCTTAGTCATAACTTTCCTTTGTTTTTATAATACACTTGTCGTTATTACAGCCATTCCATTGCCACTGGCATGTTTCCATGCTCCATATTTGCTCTGGAACAGGAGAAAACCCCTTTGCCTAAGCTAGGCTTGGCCTGCTCAGCAGAGAGTTGATGACCACAAGGATGTAGTTTGCTACTCTTGGCTGTTGGGATACAGTTTGCTATTTTTTACCTTTACTGCAATGTAGTAAAGATGTTTATCACAGTACCATCATCTCACCACGTAAGGCAAGTTTTCCCCACGCCTTTTGTTTCTGTGGTGGGTGGATGGCGGAAGTGAAGTTAATCACTAGTTTTTACAGTGCAGTCGGAAGACTGAGTCATGCTCATACGTCTGTTGTTGTGTTGGAGACACCAGGGATGGGTTTATGACCCTTGTTATAAGAGTTTATGTGCTAGTTATGTGTGTTAAATATATCCCCTGCAGACCTGGCAGATTTGGTTACACTAGCTATGTTTAGATTGTGTGCTATCTACATGCCTTCAATCAGCAGCTAATCACATCTGCTTTCACAAGACGGTGAAGTTGGGTCATGCCCAACATGTCTGCACGTAAAGACTCTTAGCTGACTCAAAGCCTGCTCCGACTAAGGGATAGTGTAACTGCCATTTGTGTTGTCATCTGGTATACAATTATGCTGTATTTCTGAAGACTCTGGAATGCAGTGTTTGAATTGGACTGTATGGAACAGTGTTCACTTGTTCTTGCTTTTACTATGCTTAGCTTTTATTTTCTATACAAGACAAAGGGAATACAGTTTGAACTCAAGGGAAATTCCTCTTAAACAAATCTCTGTATCAAATATTTTTTTTTTTCCTTAAAAGCACCTGAAAACCCGACTGACTTTTTTTTTTTTTTCTTCTAAATCTGGTGTGTATACCGTGATGGTGATGGTCAGTGAGCATTCAGTCATGTTATTTTAAGGGATTCCAAAGGTTGCATTTAAAAAAGAAATAACAAACCTTGTTATACTTATCTGTGCAGTACAGAGCAACCCCAATGCTTTTCCTTTTGGGTCCCCTGCTTGTGCTCCTGCCATTCCCCCTTTACCCCCCAACCAAGCCTCTTGTGGTGGGGGCACTTGAGCAGACTTGCTCCCAAGCCATGCTCCTGTAAATGGACATTGTCCGTTCATACACGCCTCTTGCTCTCTCCTCATTGGCTAGCTGGCTGTGATTGACAGCAGCAGGAGCGAATGAGGAAAGGGCGACCCAGGAGGGCCTTTGCTCTCATACACATCACTGGAGCGAGATGGGGCTCAGGTATGTATAAGGTGGGGCCGAGGGGAGGGGGGTATGTACTCAGAAGGTTTTTTACTTTAATGCATAAAGGTAAAAAACCTGGCTTTTAGAACCACAAATGCTTTATATATTCTAGATAAAATGTATGATGGTCTGTAATTCAAATCCCAACCACAATACCTGCCTGGAGTTTGCATGTTCTCCCTGTGACTGTGCACATTTCCTCTGGTTTCCTCCCACACTCCAAAGCCATGCTGGTAGGATAATTGGCTCTTGTCTAAATTGGCCCTAGTAGGTGTATGAATTAATGTAAGTTAGAGACCTTGGATTGTAAGCTCCATGAGGCCAGGGACTTGTGTGTGTGTGTGTGTGTGTGTGTGTGTGTGTGTGTGTGTGTGTATAAAGTGCTTCATAAATTGATGGCCCTATATAGGTACCAATAATAATATTATAGCTACCTTTAAAGAGCAACAGGTCCAGAGATGTCAGAATCTGATGCAAGTCAAACACAGCCATGTTTTTCTGTTTACAGCACATTTTTATTACAATTGGCTAGTATGAAGGCAATTTAAACCTAGCCAAGTAGGACATGCAGTCTTTACCAAAGAGCAACACCATGAAATGGAAAAGAAACAATATTGCTCCATCCAATCCAGTTCAAACACCAGATTCCCCAACAATGCTTCAGACATGCCAGCTGAACAAATCACTGTGTACACCAGGCCTAACATAGGGCTACAGGATCCGTGCACACAATATGGGCATCTTTTGAAGTTGCAGTATCAAACACATTTTATTATGTCTCTTCACAGTTAAATTTTACATTGGACCTTTTTACAATAATTTCCATTATATTGACTTTTGTAATTCAATTTTCTTGTTTTATGTAGCCAATAGAAGCCAGGGCTATGGTGCAGATTAGAATATTCTCCATACATATGATCAGGGGGATTGTCATCTTATGTGTACACCCCATGGAAATTATTGACTTTGTCAACATATTTGAAAAGGCAACCATTAGATCTTTAATTATATAGTGCCTAAAGACACACACACACACACACACACACACACACACACACACACACACACACACACACACTATATTAAGTTGCATGTTCAAAATGAACAAATATGCAGATTTATCATATGGAAAAAGTAAGTACACCCCTGTATTTACCACCAGTTAAAATTCCTGAAATTCGCATCCGGTGATTTAGATTAGATGTCAGTGGTTAGAACCTGTCTTAGTTAAACTTCAAACATCTAGGGTATGCCACTGACATGTGTGAGTCTGGCAAGGAGTTTAAAAAGTTTGCAGAATGTTTTGAAATTGATCACGCCACTGTACACAAAATAATCTACAAGTGATAATTTGGCCAGGACTGATTGACCCAAGAACTGACTGTTTGATGCTAAAAAACATTTCCTAGAACCTCAAAATGTCATTATTCAGGTAACTCTTGCAACAGTTGTGGTCAAAGTACATTCATCTGCAATCAGATTGCACCATGACAGAGACCATATAGACCAGTGGTTCTCAACCTTCCTAATGCCGTGACCCTTTAATACAGTTCCTCATGTTGTGATGACCCCCAACCATAAAATTATTTACCCAGTAATTATAATTCATGAGTGTCGTTTTACCTCCAATACTGCTGCTTTCAACACAGTAGCTGATTTTAACAGAGTAGCTGCTTTCAACACAGCAGCTGCTTTCTACACAGTAGCTGCTCTTTACACATTGGAAATATGTGTTTTCTGATGGTCTTAGGGGACCCATGTGAAAGGGTCGTTCGACCCCCAGGTTGAGAACCACTGATATAGACAAAGACCATGTCTTTTGGAGCAATGTGCTAGACACTGATCAATCACAGATAGAGCTGGCCAAAGTAACAGTATAGACATGTTTGCCACAAACTGAAGACAATATTTCAGGAGAGAGAACCTCATAACAACTGTGAATCATGGTGGTGAAAATGTTATGGTTGATTTTGTGCTTCAAGGTCTGGGCACCTTGCAGTCCTTGAGTTGACTATGCATCTTGCGTCATATCAAAATGTGCTTGATAAGAATGCAAGACCATCTGTTTAAACTATAAATGAGTATTGAAATATGACAATAATCTAAAGCACACAAGCAAATGCCTCCAAAAAAAAAAAGAAATAGAGTGTTATGGACTTCCCTAGTCAAAGCTCTGATTTGATTACCACAAACCTCTTGCACCCAAGGAATTTTGTATGGAGTGATCAGAAATGTTGATATCAGAGACTGGTGGACAGTTATACTAAATGCCTACAGGACATCATTTCAGCTACAGGGGGCAATAATAGCTTTTGATGCCAAGGGTATACTTACTTTTTCTAAAGTACACACCTATTGATAATATTTTTGAAAAATGATATAAAAGGCATTTTTTTTCTTGTCTTATTTCACCTTTTGCAGGCATTGTTTTACAAATAAAAATCTAATGTTTGCCTTTTTTGTCAGAAAACGTTCACTTCCATGGGATGTACTTAATTTTTCACAGTTGTATCTCCAGGTATCCACACATTTATAATATGCATGGACAATTTTATTGTAATTTCAGCTTTTTATCTCAATCAAATAGATCAAGTCAACCCACTGACAATCTGCAAAAGGAACATATAAATATTTAGGCTGAAATTGACTCCATTACAGAAATAAAAATTAAAACAAAAAAAATCTGTAAAAGACACTTTCTATTAACCTGTCCCTAACCTCGATCATCTTTGCTTGGTTACTGAGTAATTCTTCCCAAAACTTCTGGTGGTGTCTCGTGCCTGTGTCTTCTTGCATTCTACGATTCCTCCCACTGGCCTGCACTGTTGTATCCTGCAGTGATGTTTTTTTTTTATTATTCAACAACAGGTTTTTTAAAGAAAAATGTGCTAATTTCTTGTCAAAGCAATCTGTCGTAATTCTTGTTTTATGTTTAAGCTTGAACTACAGTTGAAAGCTGATTGGCTGCAATGGACAACTGGAAATTGTTCTATTTGCATGTTTTTAGACCTCGATCCCATAAACTTTGTAGGAGGTTATTATGATCAGATCGATTTGCCTTGACATTTAGAACCTGGTTGAAAGTAGTGCGATTGCTAGAAAAGTTCTCTGTTTATAGCCAGTTTGAGTCTGAGTAGCAGCGCTATGGAATCTGATATGTTGGTTGCTATACACTCAGACTTGTTTCCTGGTCTCCAGAAAGAAAATGATTGGCAAGGTGCACAGGTCAGGAATGCCATCCCCTAAAATAAACAGAAGAGAGTGTGCCCTATCAAGACTGCACCACCCAAAATGTTACACGTTAAAGAATACGTGCATATCTCTTAAAGGGTAAGTTTACCTTTACAATAAAATTGCCCATGTACTCCAGTGTCCCTAGTACATTAAAAACCACTGCTTAGGTGTGATAAATGAACCTTTTAAAAATTGGCATACGTGTAGGCCATTTGTGGCCTCTTAAGCCTGTGCCAAAAACTCCCAGGTAGACGACCCCCTCTGAGATGTGCTGCCAGGGGGCTGTAAAAGCAGACGGTTGAGTCGTGCTTTTACCACCATTACACACACCCACCTAAACAAAGACCTGCTGCTTAAGACTGCACATACAGTTTACAGCTGCAGAAAGAGTAAACCCTCTGTCATATTCGGCAGGCGGTACCGCTCCCGTCTGTGGCCCAATAAAGCTGAAGGTCGTACTGCAACCACGTGCACTAAGTGGCGGCTCAGCCTTTCTAGAGTTCAAAAGCTTTTCAGAGGGGCGGCAAGGGCTGTCGAAGGTGAGAACAAGCTCTTAGAAACAAAAACAGCAAACTACATTTACTGCTTTTTATACATGAAAACATATCAAGACTGTGCTGCAAAATACAAGAAACATGGCAATTATGCAGAGAAGAGGGCTGATCAGTTCTCTACTAAGGTGTCCGTTTATGAACCAGTGGTAAATGATCGCTGCTCAGTTCTCCGGCATTCTCGGAGAACACAGTTCTCCTTAGAATGCCTTTTATGAAGGGGTGTAAATTAGTTCTTCGAATGAAGGGAGAACGGTCTACAAACGCTGGAGAACGGTCTACAAATGCTGGAAAACGGCTGATTTTGCTATAATCTCGCGAGATTACAGTAAAATATCAGTTTACTAAGCAGAGGTAAATTATCACTGCTTAGTTTGCGGTTCCTCCGATTCTCCAGCTCAGGGCTGGAGAATCTGGAGGGAGAACACAGATCTCCAGTGAAGGGCTAAACATGTTCTCCGCTGATCTCCTGAGTGTCATAAACTGTGAATGACCAGAGAATAGCTGCGATCCTCTGAATCGCAGCTATTCTCTGTGTCATAAACGGACACCTAGGTGAGAAGACTCAAGGGATCCTACAGGATGAGAGGGTTTAGGCCTCATGCACACAGGGTGTATTTGCAGACACTTTTAGGGGTGTCAGATTTTTTTGTTTTTTTACAGTTTCCAAACACCCCTCCATGCACACATAGACTTTTACCGACTTGCCCTCCAGAGGATCTACCCCACTTCCTGACCAGGCCATTTTTTGCGATACGGCACTGCGTTACTTTAATTGACAATTGCGTGGTCATGCAACCCTATACATAAATTAAATGTATGTCATTTGTTTCCCACAAATAGAGCTTTCTTTCGGTGGTATTTGATCACAGTTTTTATTTTTTGAGCTATAAACAAAAAAAGACCAACAATTTTGAATAAAAAAACATTTTTGACCTTTTGCTATAAAACACATACAATAAAAAAAATTCAAATTTCATCATAAACTTAGGCCAAAATGCTACATGTCTTTGCTAAAAAAAAAAAAAATCCCAATAATTGTATATTAACTTCCCTGGCGGTAATCCCGAGTGTGACTCGGGGTTAATTTACAGTACCAAAAGCTGTAACCCCGAGCCACACTCGGGATTACACTGTAGTGCTTGTCCTGCGATCCCCCGATCCTTACCTTGTCCTACGATCCCCTGATGTCCTCCCGCTGTGTCCTTCGGCCGATGCCGGCATCCGTCTTCCGGTTTCCCATTCTTGCGAGCTTCCGAATGTGGGGGGGCGGAAACGGTGGGAGATTTAAAAAAGTAAACATATGACATACACACAATACATTGTAATCTGTTATGATTACATTACTGTATCAAAGCATTTCACATACATTGTGCTTTGTCCAGTGCCCTGCCTGCATGGTTCTTTCTGCCTGGAAACTTGAGAATATCCATGGCATCCAAAAAGCGTCCCTTTAGGTCAAAAGCGGTTTTAGACCAGGCAGAAAACAGCGATAGTGAATTAGAATCACTTACAGAATTGAGCTATAGTGATTCGTGGGGAAATCCGTCATCAGACACTGAAAACGATTCTGCGACTGAGCTCAGTGATGTGCGAACTTGGAGCTCTATTTCAAATTTCAGTGTTTTTGGTTTGATTACATTATTCAGTTAAATTTATTATTATATTATTTTTTATAATTATTTATTATTATTTGTTATATTAGAATTTTATGATTTTGTGTTTCAAACTTTATCATACCCGGGATGTTTACTAGACTCTTGTTTGGACAGATTTAAGTGAGTTATTCCTAGGAATTACAGGCCTACAATATAAAACAACAAATTTCCATGCAAAAAAATGTACTGCTTTGACATTCAAAAATATTGACATAATTAGACCGCCAGGGAGGTTAATTGGTTTACGTGAAAGTTATAGCATCTACAAATGGCGGTATAGATACTAGAAGTTTTCTTTTTCTTTATTTTATACTAGTAATGGCAGCGATCAGTGACTTATAACGGGACTGCGGTGGGCATTCTGACACTGGGTGGGAACTGAGTAACTGCCACTGACATCCCAATGACACTAATACAGTGGTCAGTGCTAATAAAAAGCACTGACACTATACTAATGACACTGGGCAGGAAGGGGTTAACATCTGGGGCGATCAAAGTGTTAACAGTGTGCTGTGAGTGTTTTACATTGTGTGCTGTGTGCTGTTTTACTTGGAAGACATGCTGCTTTGTATTTCTGTGCTGCATCTCTCATGCTGACAAGAGAGTGACCTGTGTTGTTTACACACAGGTCTCTCCCCTGTCAGTTTTGCCGACGATCGCTGAGTGCTGACCGGGAATCGCTAGCCGGGATCCGGTGATTTGACATCCCCAGGCGCCAATAGCGGTGCGGGTAGGGCGGCATGTGCGTGCCACCTTCCCAGAAATGATATATATATATATATATATATACAGTCAGGTCCATAAATATTGGAACATCGACACAATTCTAACATTTTTGGCTCTATACACCATTTGAGGGTATTTACATCCAAATCAGGTGAACGGTGTAGGAATTACAACAGTTTGCATATGTGCCTCCCACTTGTTAAGGGACCAAAAGTAATGGGACAGAATAATAATCATAAATCAAACTTTCACTTTTTAATACTTGGTTGCAAATCCTTTGCAGTCAATTACAGCCTGAAGTCTGGAACGCATAGACATCACCAGACGCTGGGTTTCATCCCTGGTGATGCTCTGCCAGGCCTCCACTGCAACTGTCTTCAGTTCCTGCTTGTTCTTGGGGCATTTTCCCATCAGTTTTGTCTTCAGCAAGTGAAATGCATGCTCAATCGGATTCAGGTCAGGTGATTGACTTGGCCATTGTATAACATTCCACTTCTTTCCCTTAAACTCTTTGGTTGCTTTTGCAGTATGCTTTGGGTCATTGTCCATTTGCACTGTGAAGCGGCGTCCAATGAGTTGTGAAGCATTTGGCTGAATATGAGCAGATAATATTGCCAGAAACACTTCAGAATTCATCCTGCTGCTTTTGTCAGCAGTCACATCATCAATAAATACAAGAGAACCAGTTCCATTGGCAGCCATACATGCCCACGCCATGACACTACCACCACCATGCTTCACTGATGAGGTGGTATGCTTAGAATCATGAGCAGTTCCTTTCCTTCTCCATACTCTTCTCTTCCCATCACTCTGGTACAAGTTGATCTTGGTCTCATCTGTCCATAGGATGTTGTTCCAGAACTGTGAAGGCTTTTTTAGATGTCGTTTGGCAAACTCTAATCTGGCCTTCCTGTTTTTGAGGCTCACCAATGGTTTACATCTTGTGGTGAACCCTCTGTATTCACTCTGGTGAAGTCTTCTCTTGATTGTTGACTTTGACACACATACACCTACCTCCTGGAGAGTGTTCTTGATCTGGCCAACTGTTGTGAAGGGTGTTTTCTTCACCAGGGAAAGAATTCTTCAGTCATCCACCACAGTTGTTTTCCGTGGTCTTCCGGGTCTTTTGGTGTTGCTGAGCTCACCGGTGCGTTCCTTCTTTTTAAGAATGTTCCAAACAGTTGTTTTGGCCACACCTAATGTTTTTGCTATCTCTCTGATGGGTTTGTTTTGTTTTTTCAGCCTAATGATGGCTTGCTTCACTGATAGTGACAGCTCTTTGGATCTCATCTTGAGAGTTGAAAGCAACAGATTCCACATGCAAATAGCACACTTGAAATGAACTCTGGACCTTTTATCTGCTCATTGTAATTGGGATAATGAGGGAATAACACACACCTGGCCATGGAACAGCTGAGAAGCCAATTGTCCCATTACTTCTGGTCCCCTAACAAGTGGGAGGCACATATGCAAACTGTTGTAATTCCTACACCGTTCACCTGATTTGGATGTAAATACCCTCAAATTAAAGCTGACAGTCTGCAGTTAAAGCACATCTTGTTTGATTCATTTCAAATCCATTGTGGTGGTGTATAGAGCCAAAAATGTTAGAATTGTGTTGATGTCCCAATATTTATGCACCTGACTGTATATGTGATTTAGCGCAGCCATGCCGCCCTGTAGCAGTCCTTCTGCTATAAGGTGGATAGCAGGTGGTTCAAAGCTTTTTAGTGGCAGGAGCTTTTAAGAGTTGTAAAAGAAAAAACCCAGGGCCAGTGCGTCCAGGAGCAGCACTGTTTTGGCAGAAAAACCATTTGATGCATGTAAATGCATGTTAACACTAGTTGAGTTTAGTGCTTAAGCACTAATTAATTTCAGTGGCCAGAATAAATTATTATTCTGCCCAATGAAATTATTAAAGCCCAAGGGCTTGACACCTGTAAAAGCTTTTAAAGCATTAGACACTTTTACAAGCATTCGGCGTTTTTGCTGCCAAAACGCTGCTGCCGGACGGACGGGAGCAGTGCCGAAGCGGATTGCCGTTTATAAACAGCACCCGCATTCCCTGCCTATGCACTCTCCCTGGGAGGACACAGCAGAACACCGATCGCTGTATGGGACCTCTGTGTGAGGTCCCGATTCATGTGATCATTGATTGACCAATCGGTGATCACATGAATAGTAGTAAGCAAGATGTCACTTCCTGACATCATTGCTTACTACTTGTGAGATGTGTGAATGATCACAGAGGTCACATGGTACACGGCTATTCACAACAGCCTTGTACCATAGGACAAGCTGTGACCAATCACAGCTCTCACAGTATTTCTCAATGGCTGCAAGAATGCATCCAGAGAGAAGGACAAATGATTGTTTTTACAGCCTTATGGGTGTAAAAGCAATCAGTGTAAAAAAAGAAAAAAAAAATCTTCATCCCCTCCCATAAGTAGTAGAGTGTCACTATGGTGACACTGTACTGCTAGGGTAACAGTATGGTAAAAATAAAATAAAATAAAACATAAATAATATTGAAAAAAAACCATACAAATTTTGAAAAATTTATAATTTTTGGTTATAAACTAATTTGGGTTTTTTTTTTTTTTTTTGCTAAAAAGATAGCTGAATAAATTTTGGCCAATATTTATGAAGAAATATTATTTATTTGCAAAATTTTATAAGAAAAACACTTTTTTTAAAAACATTTTTGGACTTTTTCATTTATATAGCAAAAAAATAAAAATCCCAGTGGTGAATAAATACCACCAAAAGAAATATCTGTCTCAAAAAAATGCTAAAAAATTCATACGGGTACAGTGTTGCATGACCACGCAATTGTCATTCAAAGTGTGATAGCACTAAAAGCTGAAAATTGGCCTGGACAGGTAGCGGGTGAAAGTGTCCGGACTTGAAGTGGTTAAAGACAGGTTGACTCCCTTTATGAGTTGGCATGGCTGACCAGCTCCTGCATGCATACAATGCATTTACTAACAATTGTGATTGCTTGCAATGCATACTTCAGCCTCTGAGCTGATTGGCGCGATACCTAGAACATAAATGTGATTTTTCTTAAAAGTTTTTGGGTTTCTTTGACCATTGTTCGGTTCACTAGAGTCATACTATGTGCACTGAACAGTAGGTTTACCTAATGCGAGTCTGCAATACAAATGTGTACATAGTTTACAATAGGTATGTACAGTATGTGTGTTTGGGATCATAGGTAAAACCTGCTAGTCAGGACTCCATTATAATAATGTCTGAAAGGAACATGTAGGTGTTTTCTATGGCAACCGGTCTCTGCATATCTGTCCTATTTCTGATGGCAATGAAGCCCTAATGTCTAATGATAACTCACTGTGTGTCCTGGTTGGGCCCTGTGTTTACATTCTATCATGTTTTTCATCAACCCTCATGCTTCTCCTGAGCATCTCCGATTGTTATCTTCTGTCTGACATTCCACAGGACCCGCATTGCAGATATTTCAGATTCGCACACTTAATGGTCTCAAACATATAATTTTTATCTTAGTAATTGACCTTAGAAGGTTATTGTGCTTTATGCCTGCTCTTTCCCTTAACTGCCAGTGTTTATTTTCACACTGTTGGTCCTAAATTGCCTATATCACTTGTTTACCTTTTTGCTGGTATCTGGCCTTGTGTGACACACCTATAGAGAGTAATGGAGCATGTGCTGGCCGAGGTAATGTGAGGTAAGTGAGAAGGGGAAGGCTCTGTTACCACCTCCTGTCTATACATACTGCTCTCACATTTCCAGGACTAAACATAGCAATGCATAATAAAGAGAGCACCATGGCCTGTAAGATTTACTGTTCTAATTGATCACTTTGTTCCATTATGTCAGGATTGCAACATGTGTGCTCATGTTTTAGATTGATGGCAATCAGAATTTCAACTCAAATGGTACATTAATCAGATCTCCCTCACTTGCTGTGTACCCCCTTCCTTCTCTGTATCCCCCCTTCTATTACTCTGTCTATCCCCCTCTCTATTTATCCCCTCCTATCTCTTCAATCACTTTATATGTATCCCCCTCTCTCCCTTTGTATACTCCTCTATTTTCTCTCACTCTCTGTGTAACCACCCCCCCCCCCCCTCTCTCTTTGTATCTCTTCCTCTCTCTTGTATCACTCTGTGTACTCCCATCCCACTCTGTACCCCCTCCTCTCTCTTCTATCACTCTTTGTGTACCCCCCCATCCCTTCTTCTTCTCTCACTCTCTGTGTACCCTCTCTCTCTATCCCCCCTCTCTCTTCTCTCACTCTCTATGTCCCCCCTCCCCATATCCAATCCTCTCTCCTCTCACTCTCTATGTCCCCCCCCCATTCCCGTATCCCCTTTTCTCTCTTCTCTCACTTTCCATGTACCCCCCATATCCAATCCTCTCTTCTCTCACTCTCTATGGACCCCCCCATATCCAATCCTCTCTTCTCTAATTCTTTGTGTGTCTCCCCCTCTCTCTTTTTCTATCCCCCTCTGTCTCCTCTCTATTCATCCCCTCCAATCTCTTCTCTCACTCCATGTGTATTCCCCTCTATCTCTCTGTATCTCTTCCTCTTTCTTCTCTCACACTCTGTGTATCCCCCTCTCTCTGTGTCCCCCTCTTTCTTGTCTCTCACTCTGTATATCCCCCTCCTCTCTCTTCTATCACACTCTGTGTACCTCCCTTCCTCTGTATCTCCTCCTCTCTCTTCTATCACACTCTGTGTACCCCCCTCCTCTCTATATCCCCTCCTCTTTCTTCTATCACACTCTGTGTACCCCCCTCCTCTCTGTATCCCCTCCTCTCTCTTCTATCACACTCTGTGTACCCCCCTCCTCTCTGTATCCCCTCCTCTCTCTTCTATCACACTCTGTGTACCTCCCTTCCTCTCTGTATCCCCTCCTCTCTCTTCTATCACACTCTGTGTACCTCCCTTCCTCTCTGTATCCCCTCCTCTCTCTTCTATCACACTCTGTGTACCTCCCTTCCTCTCTGTATCTCCTCCTCTCTCTTCTATCACACTCTGTGTACCCCCCTCTCCTCTCTGTATCTCCTCCTCTCTCTTCTATTACACTCTGTGTACCTCCCTTCCTCTCTGTATCTCCTCCTCTCTGTATCCCCTCCTCTCACTTCTATCACACTCTGTGTACCCCCCTCCTCTCTGTATCTCCTCCTCTCTCTTCTATCACACTCTGTGTACCCCCTTCCTCTCTGTATCTCCTCCTCTCTCTTCTATTACACTCTGTGTACCTCCCTTCCTCTCTGTATCCCCTCCTCTCTCTTCTATCACACTCTGTGTACCCCCCTCCTCTCTGTATCTCCTCCTCTCTCTTCTATCACACTCTGTGTACCCCCCTCCTCTCTGTATCTCCTCCTCTCACTTCTATCACACTCTGTGTACCCCCCTCCTCTCTGTATCTCCTCCTCTCTCTTCTATCACACTCTGTGTACCCCCCTCCTCTCTGTATCCCCTCCTCTCACTTCTATCACACTCTGTGTACCCCCCTCCTCTCTGTATCTCCTCCTCTCTCTTCTATCACACTCTGTGTACCCCCCTCCTCTCTGTATCTCCTCCTCTCTCTTCTATTACACTCTGTGTACCTCCCTTCCTCTCTGTATCCCCTCCTCTCTCTTCTATCACACTCTGTGTACCCCCCTCCTCTCTGTATCCCCTCCTCTCTCTTCTATCACACTCTGTGTACCTCCCTTCCTCTCTGTATCTCCTCCTCTCTCTTCTATCACACTCTGTGTACCCCCCTCTCCTCTCTGTATCTCCTCCTCTCTCTTCTATTACACTCTGTGTACCTCCCTTCCTCTCTGTATCTCCTCCTCTCTGTATCCCCTCCTCTCTCTTCTATCACACTCTGTGTACCTCCCCTCCTCTCTGTATCCCCTCCTCTCTCTTCTATCACACTCTCTGTACCCCCCTCCTCTCTGTATCTCCTCCTCTCTCTTCTATCACACTCTGTGTACCTCCCTTCCTCTCTGTATCTCCTCCTCTCTCTTCTATCACACTCTGTGTACCCCCCTCCTCTCTGTATCTCCTCCTCTCTCTTCTATTACACTCTGTGTACCTCCCCTCCTCTCTGTATCCCCTCCTCTCTCTTCTATCACACTCTCTGTACCCCCCTCCTCTCTGTATCTCCTCCTCTCTCTTCTATCACACTCTGTGTACCCCCCTCCTCTCTGTATCTCCTCCTCTCTCTTCTATCACACTCTGTGTACCCCCCTCCTCTCTGTATCTCCTCCTCTCTCTTCTATTACACTCTGTGTACCTCCCTTCCTCTCTGTATCTCCTCCTCTCTGTATCCCCTCCTCTCTCTTCTATCACACTCCGTGTACCTCCCTTCCTCTCTGTATCTCCTCCTCTCACTTCTATCACACTCTGTGTACCCCCCTCCTCTCTGTATCTCCTCCTCTCTCTTCTATCACACTCTGTGTACCCCCCTCCTCTCTGTATCTCCTCCTCTCTCTTCTATTACACTCTGTTTACCTCCCCTCCTCTCTGTATCTCCTCCTCTCTCTTCTATCACACTCTCTGTACCCCCCTCCTCTCTGTATCCCCTCCTCTCTCTTCTATCACACTCTGTGTACCTCCCTTCCTCTCTGTATCTCCTCCTCTCTCTTCTATCACACTCTGTGTACCCCCCTCCTCTCTGTATCTCCTCCTCTCTCTTCTATCACACTCTCTGTACCTCCCCTCCTCTCTGTGTCTCCTCCTCTCTCTTCTATCACACCCTGTGTACCCCCCCCTTCCTCTTCTGCTACTGCTAATTGCTTGGCCTGGCTTTGACGTCAGTACTTTTTAAGTCCATGTCCTGAAACAAGCATGCAGCTATTGAATAGGCAGTGACCTCAGAAATCCTGATGTGCATCCCTTTCAATCAGGCCCAGACTGGCCTTAGAGCCGGGGCTGCTGGACCACATGTTGTCCTAACAAGCAGAGCTGTCTTCAGAGGGTATCTCCACCTTCACACCTAAAAAAAAAAATGAAAACTCTCTTCACAGCCTCCTTGATGTTTCCATCCACTTTGCACTTATGTGCAACTTCATCTCCACACCCTGGAAATATCCGTACACAGCCCTGGAAGCTGTCTAAAAGCATAATCTTTGCAATGGCTCCTGGCAATTGCTTAGCACGGTCATATGGTCCAGCAGCCCCAGCCCCTTGAGCTCGTATTGCCCACAAAATGTTTTTCTGGCCAAGGATTGATCATTCTGGCACTGCCCGAGTGCCCAGGGTCAGTAGGTGACCCCTTTTCCCTCTACCCCTGTTCCTTGGACCTCCTGCCATGTGAAAAACCCACCCGGATGATGCCTGCTGCAACTCCCTGATCTCCTCTCTAGGATAGACAGTCTGACAGAGCCTCAAGGTACTGCATAACAGTCCTTATCCACCTGACACTGACAGCGCCTCATGATGTCATCCCCAACCAAGGGTGCCCCAAAAATCACCACTGCTGGCTTCCCATGATGTCACACACTCATCACTGATGATATGTATGCCATTTCACACATTCAGATGATGTCACCTGCTGACCCCCTGACATCATCATTATCTTCATCATCATCCTGGCATTCCACCACTCTACCTCCTGTCATCATACTCCTTATTTCCCCTGTACTACACTGCCAGTTTCCTACCACCTCACCCCCTGTCATCATCATCCCCTCTGTACCCCACTGTTGGCATCCATCACCCTACCCCCTGTCATCATCATCCTCATCTTCATCCTTGATTTGCAGTAACCTCTAGCAACCAATTAGTTAGCAGTAATGATATGCAGTAACCTCTAGAAGCCAATCAGTGAGCAGTAATGGTGTGCAATAACCTCTAGCCACCAATCAGTGAGTGGGATGGATGTGCAGTAACCTCTAGCAACCAACCAGACAGCGGTAACATGATGCTGGCGTTTAGTGGTAGCTACCTGTAAAAAACAGCAAAGGAAGACAGAAAACAGAATCTGTTACACGATGTGCATACCCAGATTCTGTTTTCTACTTCCATATCAGGTCTGGTGCGGGCCTTCAGGGAGGAAATATGACACAGGCAGGTACTTACTCTGCTCGAAAAATCCTCCCGCTGCAATGTGTCACCTCTCGTGGTGCTCAATAGAGATGCCGGCACTCAGCAGAGTATTTCCATAATTCCGAATGATTGATGAATTACAGTGACTGAAGCAGGCTAAATATAACTTAAAGACATCAAGGAACCGGTAGTTGTCATTATTTGTATTTTGGTTTGAAAAAAAATGGGCTGCTCAGTCTAAAATGCCAGGGCCCATTTTTTGTCCCAGTCCGGGCCCTCTTTCATTGACTCAGAATGCATTGAAACCAGAGGTTTAGCATGACAAGCAGGCAGCTAGTATACTCTGAAACAGAGATCAGAAATACACTATGTTGCCAAAAGTATTGAGTCACCTGCCTTTACACGCACATGAACTTTAATGGCTTCCCAGTCTTAATCTGTAGGGTTCAATATTGAGTTGGCCCACCCTTTGCAGCTATAACAGCTTCCACTCTTCTGGGAAGGCTGTCCACAAGGTTTAGGAATGTGTCTGTGGGAATGTTTGACCATTCTTCCAGAAGAGCATTTGTGAGGTCAGGCACTGATGTTGGCTGAGAAGGACTGGCTTGCAGTCTCCACTCTAATTCATCCCAAAGGTATTCTATCAGGTTGAGGTCAGGACTCTGTTCAAGCCAGTCAAGTTCCTCCACCCCAAACTCACTCATCCATGTCTTTATGGACCTTGCTTTGTGCACTGGTGTGCAGTCATCTTGGAACAGGAAAGGGCCATCCCAAACTGTTCCCACAAAGTTGGGAGCATGAAATTGTCCAAGATGTCTTGGTATGTTAAAGCTTTAAGAGTTCCCTTCACTGGAACTAAGGGGCCAAGCTCAACCCCTGAAAAACAACCGCACACGATAATCCCCCCTCCACCAAACTGTACACTTGGCACAATGCAGTCAGGCAAGTACCATTCTCCTGGCAACCGCCAAATCCAGACACGTCCATCGAATTGCCAGAGAAGTGTAATTCGCCACTCCAGGGAACATGTCTTCACTGCGCCAGAGTTTAGTGGCAGCGTGCTTTACACCACTATATCCGACGCATTGCACTTGGCCATGGAACCCCATTCTATGAAGCTCTCTCTACGCACTGTTGTGCTAATCTGAAGGTCACATGAAGTTTGGAGGTATTTAGCTACTGTCTTTGATGACAGTTGGTGATGTCTGCTCACTGTGCGCTTCAGCATGCACTAAGCCCGCTCTGTCATTTCATGGGGCCCACCACCACTTCGTGGCTGAGTTGCTGTTGTTCCCAGTTGCTTCCACTTTCTTACAATACCACTAACAGTTGACCGTGGAAAATTTAGTAGCAAGAAAATTCACGGATGAACTTATAGCACAGGTGGCAACCTATCTTGGTACCACTCTTGAATTCACTGAGCTCCTGAGAGCGACCCATTCTTTCAAAAATGTTTGTAGAAGCAGTCTGCATGCCTAGGTACTTGATTTTATATACTTGTGGCCATGGAGGTGATTGGAGCACCTGAATCCAATGATTTGGAGGGGTGTCCTAATACTTTTGGCAATATAGTGTAGCAAAATGTCTTTTTAGTTTAGTATTGGTTTTCTTTGGGATAAGGGCAGTTTGAGCAGACAGAAAAAAAGCAGGCAGCATCCAACATATATTTAGTGCTCATAAAAGTATCACTGAATAATAACATCTGCATCCACCCTTTTACAGACAGTTTTATACAGTGCAACCTGGAGCACTAAATGGAGACATAATAAATGGAGACATAATACAATAGTTCCATTGTCAAGGACTTGTTAGTACAAGACCTTTCAGTCCCTTTTATGCACACTGGCAAAACTATAAAGGGGGGGAGGTACTTTAGAAATGTGTGTCTTCAGTTACCCTCACAACCTCCAACACCCTCGAAATTTATATTTTGCACTCTATTTTGGCTGTGGTGATCAATAATGGGTATTTTTGGTTACTAAATGGGCCAGAAGATGCCGGTTTATCCAGTAATTGAGTAGGAAGGTAGCATATATGTTCACATTAGTAAATGTCAGTACCAGGGTCAGCTCCATTGGAAGGAATAATGCTGCAATGCCTTCCATTAATTTACGATGTGCTGTCCCCTCATGAAATAGAACAATGCAAGTTTGCTGGAGCATCTACCAGCGTCTTAATTTTTGTCAATGTTCCGTGTAGCTTTAGATTTGTCCAACTTTCCTTTAACATTCTAAATGGGTGTCAGGACTTAAAGGTAACATTCTCCTGACAGTAATATGGGGCCTGAAATAGATAGGAGTGGCTTGGTGGAGTCATGGGGGCATATTCCTATTTATGGCTTTTGGTTATGTTGTTGGATGTATCCAGTGGTAATGTGAATCAGGAAGAGCAAGAGGCAGGTATGGTTGTGGTTGGATCATCAATGAGAAGGTGCATTGTAAGAAATGGCCAGGTAAGAAATGGTTTAAAATTTCTATTAATGCCACTCTTTTTTTTTTTTTTTTTTTATCATTCGCTACTCATGTAATAACATGTAACATTTTATTTTATTTAGCCTATTATTGTGCCATGTTCTTATTGTTTTAATAATCTATTTACTGCTCTTCATTAATAAGTTATGAGATTTTTCATTTGTTTAATAAAAATCTAAACTATGTCTCAGAGTTTTGGGGTTTTATATCAGGTAGGAAAGGTGACTTTGCTGCAACGCATGCCACTTCATTATCACCCTATAAACTGTTCCTCCCATATTGACACCCATGCTTATTTGTGCACATTCAAGTTCAGAAACCCACAGGAAAAATGTTCATGTATATATCTTTTTGTAAGTGCTTAGTACATGAGAGGCCTTCATCTGCCAAGAACATTTTCTGGAACTCTTATGTGTTGTTGTGCCTCTACCATGAAATGATGGACAAGGAATTCCAATACTGACTAGGATTAGTCCTGTCAACTTCCTAATATAAGAGAAAGGTATTGACCAATACTTCTTCCTCTGGACAGCGAAGGCAGGAAGTTAAATGATAGAGATGTGCACTGTGGAAAAATTAGTTTTGTTTTGTTACATTTGTTAAGTTAACTAGAAAAGCTACAATTTCTGGGGGAAATTGTGTGAAGTGTTCTTGCCTCCACCAGTAGTCTACAACTGGAGTGGGCAGAGTAACTGGGTGGAGTGGCTTGAGTAACTGTTGTGGTTGGAGAGGCTGGAGTAACTGTGAAAAGGTTGGACTGGGCAGAGTAACTTTATGGAGTGGGCAGAGTAACTGTGTGGAGTGTTTGGAGTGAGTAAAGATAGTAAACATTACACTAACAAATTGATCAAATTTAAAAAGTGCACATGGCAAGCTTGATAGAGTGAGAAATGCATTTCAACTTTTAATTATTTATATAGCTCATCAAACGGTTGTAATTTAAAAATTATAAATCCTACACCGAAGAGCTTTATATTGTGAGAATCACAAGACCCAGACCTACATTTTGATGCATAGTATGTCTCTGAAATATTAAAAATGAAGGCACAGTCGCAGTTTAGATATTGCCCTTCAAATTTGAGGTGGCTAGAGTGGAGTTTTAATGAATGTCAATGGGTGGCATGAGTGCAAACAAATGGTCATATTGTGAACACTATGAGGACTATGGCTTAGCTGTGGCCATTGTTAGTGGCAGCAGGGATAGCTGAACGTTTTGATATAAGATTTGTGGAGGTGGGCTTGAAAATGAGGGCGTGATGGCAGTTTAGAAATCATGTCCTGATTTTTCAGCTCACACTCTAGCATTTGTCAGCTCCCACTCTAGTTTTGAATATTCCGCCATTCATTCCTATGGGACCAATTTTACCACAAAAACGCCGATATTTCGTGAACCATTCGGTGAAACGTTCCACAAAGTAATAGCACACCAATCGGGAACAATCCGCACGTTTCGGTATATTACTGTCTATGTAGTGTAAAAACTGTGGGAGGAGTTAGGGTGGTAAATTTGGCTATAATAATAAGAATATATATGTGAGAAAACAGTAAGTGGACTTGCCATGCAAGAACACTTAATAACTTTGGTTTGTCATATTCATTATGTTAGAATGAATTGTTTTCGGAATTGGTTTCGTATATTCGGATTTGTTGCGTATATTTGTTAATTTCAAATCGATTCGAAATTTAAATTTCAGAAGACAGCTATATTCTTTTTTATTTTATTCTATTCTATTTTATTATTTTCTATTCTATTCTGTTTTATTCTGTTCTTTTATATTCTATTCTATTCAGTTTTTTTTCTATTATTTTATTTTCTGTTTTTTTTTTCTTTTTTTATTCTGTTCTATAAAGCAGCAAAAGTAGGACTCCTCAAATTACTTCCCTTTTATACCTTACTGTATTTATTGCAATATGTTTCCATTTTGAAATCGAATTCATTTTCAAATTCGGATTATTGGTTTTATTATATATTATTTTCGATTCAGTGAATTGAAAATTCGGATACATCTGAATGTCCGGATAATGAACATTTAGTCCAAATTTTGATTTGTTACAAAAGGAATTGCATGTCTTTTAAATGATACTGAGCTGACAGGTTTGCTCATTTGCAGCATATTTGCATATTCGAGACACTCTCTATTTGACAGAAAACACAGTCTGTACAGTAGCAAGACAAACTATACTAAAGATGTCCACCTGTTATAGTCCCCCCAACCCCTGTCCCCCAGGCAGTGTCTAGAGTTGGCACCGGGTGGTAGACAGAGAACAGGCACCTTTGTTGTTTGCTGTTGTCGGGTGAAGAAACTCAGGCATCCAGTCAATGATTTGTATGTCTTCACTCCTCTACACTCAGTTTACTTGTATCCATAGGATATGTTCCTGCTGCCAAATAAATTATTTACATGCCACATGTGCCTGAAGGATATACTGTATACTGTATGTGTTACCTGATTATACTTTTTCAGCTTGAGGAGCTTTTTGTGAGTGTGGTATCTATCTTTACCACCATGTTTACCCAAAGTGTTTTATCTCGGAATAAAGATCTCAGAAGATCTTAGAGGTAAATATTCATTTATAGGTAGTGTTAGCAGTTAATTCTTATTCAACTGGAATTACAGCCAAACCATTTTGCTAGTTTTGGAATGAATGGAAACTAGCCAGATTGTTCATCTGGCTTTTACTTCCCAAATTGTATGCTATAATCCATGAACACAGACACAACAGGATGTTAGAAGAAATCTCCCTAAAGGAGGAAGGTGTCCTCCTGTGAAAACAGTCCCAGGAATAAGAAAAAAATGCAGGTTTAAAAATAGTTTTAGCAAAAAACTTAAATGTTTGACTAAGAAAACACAAATGGACCTTAAAATTCTGGTAATCCACTGGGGACCCCTTGAGGTACCTCTTGGGCCACATCCAATATGGCCAAACTGTTAAACAATGGAGGTTTGCAAGGGCTGCCCCCTAAGGCGGCATACTCATGTCAGGAATGTTTAGCATTCCTCTTTGATGTTTGGGGAGAGAGGGTTTCTACATTGGCTCAATGGTTTTTACAAGAGAGGATAGGAAATCCTAGGGATGGTTTGCTTTATACAGGAAATTTTTATGATGTCTATTTGTGTAGGGAAGCACAGTGGCTAGTACTAGGGTACTAGGGGTTGTTGCTTCAAATGCCAACCACAGCACCACCTGCCTGGAGTTTTCATGTTCTCCCTGTGCCTGTGTGGGTTCCCTCTGGTTTCCTCCCACATTTCAAAGACATTGTGGTAGGTTACTTGGATCTTGTCTAAATTTGACCTAGTATGTGTGATTGTAAGTTGGGGACCTTAGATTGTACACCCCTTGAGGATTAGGGACTGATGTGAATGTAAAATGTAAAGCGCTGCATAAAATTGACAACGCTATATAAGTACATATAATAATAATAGAATGTGGAGAAGCATAAAAGTTCAGTTTACTCCAAACAGTAGTATTTGTTGAGATGTGTAAATATAATGCCTCATGCACACAGAACGTTTTAAAAACTCTCCTCCTCTTGGCAACAATGGTTTGGCAGATAAGGGCTCATGTACACGGGCGTTTGGAAAACTCTTCTGAACGATGGAAACTAACTGCTGGAAAACGTAGGATAAAAAACATCTGTTTAGCCGCGTTTGCATACCGCGTTTATGCGCATTTGCGTTTAGAAGCATTTTTTAAAGATAACCTCAGGAGACCTTCCCAAATGCCCAGAATGCACTAAAAATGTACTATTTTATACATTTTGAGAGAAATAGAGAGAGCAGACGAAGAGAGAGTAGTATGTTTTGAGATTACCTGTCTTTTCTGGTTGTATTCACTATGGATCCCATCATGAGCATAATGCAGCAAGTTCTACCATTGTTTCCTTCACGTAAAACCTGGAACTGACTGCGCTGGTGTACTGGGTCCATTTGAATACATGGAAAACACCTTGCATGCATTTCTGATGAGGATAAAAGGCTCTGGACAGTATCTGGACATGGAATAGTTAAAAAACGCTTCTAAACGCAAACGCTTATAAATGCGGTTAACCACGTTTACATGTATTTACAAGCATTTGGCATTTGAAACGCGGGTAAAATCTACTTCTGAACGCAAGTTTGGTACGTTCAAAAAAACCACTGTAAACTCAACAGCCTGTAAACGACTGTAAACGACTATGTGTACATGGACCCATAGGAAAACATTAGGGAAAGTTCAGGGGCTGCTGAAAGAAATGCTGAACAGCTCCTGAACGTCAGTTTAGCAGCTGCAGTGTACATGATCCCTAAGAATGCTTGTAAGAGTGTCCTCTACACTTTTATATAAGTTTTTAGGCGTGTTTACAGGTGTCAAGCTCTTGGGTGTTAAATAATTTCATTGGCCAGAATAATAATTTATTCTGGTCTTTTAAATGAATTTGCACTCAAGTGCTTAGCTCTCCTAGCGTTAACGCGCGTTTAGTTTTTTCTGCTAAAATGCTGCTGTTCCTGGACGCACTGGCTCTGAGTTTTTTTCCTGCCTGTAAACATTCCCACCACTAAATGCTTCTAAAAATCTATGTATGCAAATACAGGTAGATTTACTAAAACTGGTGCACTCAGAATCTTATGCAGCTGTGCATGGTAGCCAATCAGCTTCTAACTTCAGCTTGTTCAATTAAGCTTTGACAATAAAACCTGGAAGTTGATTGGTTTCTATGCAGAGCTGCACCAGATTTTGCACTCTCCAATTTTGGTAAATAACCCCCATAGGATAACATGGAGGGGCGTTTACAAGCAGTAAACAAAAAAGTCTTTCAGCTTCTAACTTCATCTTGTTTAAGCTTTGACAATAAAACCTGGAAGCTGATTCGTTTCTATGCAGAGCTGCACCAGATTTTGCACTCTCCAATTTTAGTAAATAACCCCCATAGGATAACATGGAGGGCGTTTACAAGCAGTAAAAAAAAATGACAATCAGCTTCTAACTTCATCTTGTTCAGTTAAGCTTTGACAATAAACCCTGGAAGCTGATTAGTTTCTATGCAGAGCTTCACCAAATTTTGCACTCTCCAATTTTAGTAAATAACCCCCATAGGATAACATGGAGGGGCTTTTACAAGCAGTAAACGAAAAAAGTCTGATGCCCCTAAAAGTGGCTGCAAAAACACCCTGTGTGCTTAAGGCCTAATCATGACCTATGTAACTATCAAAGGTTCACTTTATTTATTTTTTTTAATTCTCTTGTCCCCAAAGTGACACATTTCATGTATTTTCCATCCAGTCTTTCTACATAGTGGATTCAACAAGACAAGCACTGTGGTCGGACAGGAAAATTCCCACTCACGGCTCTCCGACCACACAGCTAGCAAGTTGATGAAAAACAAATGAGCTTTGATTGACAGCTCCAAGCGCTTACTCAAGTGCTGTCACTAGGAATTCAGGGGCATGTCAGACAGCTTGCCAGTAACCTTCCCTGTCCCCAAGACACATAGACCCAGCTCCCCTTCACTATGTTCCACCCCCTGACCCTAACTGTGGGTCAGCTAGATCAGCCTCCCTGCGATTGCTAGGATGCAAGCAGCTGGGCAGCACGGCATCATGTATCTCCATGGTGCAGGCAGCTCAGCCACCAGCATAAAAGCAACCAATGATGCTGTGCAATCCAGCTGCCTATAATTTTGCAGCCAATAACACTGGGTGACTGACCTGAACCGTAGAAAGACAAACAGTGATTGGAAGAGGGGAGCTAGGTTCCACATTTAGTCCTGCCATAGAAGACAGGTGGGAGCAGGTTAGGGCAATGGTCAGTGTACACAACAGCAATACTCCCCATAGGTGCACTCATTGAATAGAGGGGACTGTGGCAACTGAAATAATTGGGGGAATGCCCACAAATCAGGCTTCTAGCAGGGAAGGAGCTGACAGGCAGGAATGTGGGAACTAAAAGAAAGGGATTTTCTTCACCATCCATTAATGTTTGCCTGGAAAAAGATGAATATTATTACATGAATTTATGGACCTGTAGTTCAATTTTAAACACTTGTGAGAGTTCTTCTTTAAGGATGGCAATGCTTCATAAAATAATACACAAAGTCATGTTCTATGGAACGTTTGCAGCTATAGAAGAATGTTACAAAACTATGCACTATATATCATATGGATTTCACTGCTTTTGGCTTAAAACATACTTGTATCATTCCAGCAGGTTCTCTGTTTCAGATATTATTTACATTTGCTTCTTCCCAGGTGAATTCTTATCTTTTCATGACACGTTTGAGAGATGTGCTGTCAGCAGGTTTGGCTGTCATGTAAGGTTGGTATTGGTGAGCCGTAGCTGGAGGTGATGTGTTTGCTGTGTACACAATACTTGTACAGAGTTATGGAAATTTTACTCTGCTTTCTGGTTGTTTTCAGCAATAAATGGAACATTCTTTGGAACCACAGACAAATATTTTGCGGCTAAATAATGAACATGACAAAAACACCCACAGCCTCACATAGAAGCTCAGACAATGTTCTCAGTGAATGGCTGTCACAGCCCCAGGGCACAGAGGGAAGGTTACAGCGAGCCCAATGCAAGAACATTAGCAGGGTAAATTGAGGTAACATGACACAGAGACATGTACAGTATGCAAAGGGCTGATTTGTGTAGGAAATATCCCGATATATGAGCTACGTGCTACGTCAAGCCTCTATGTCTGCCACGGTAATGTCTATATATATATATATATATATATATATATGTATTTACATAGGTTTTCAGTCACCTATACCATTTAATAGACTTTTTATTCCACATCAGTTATATATCCCAGCATTAATGTATGTTAAATGTAAGATAGTGAAATAGATGGAGACTTAAGGTTGGAATACACGATTAGAAAATCGACCGATCGGTCATCCGACAAACAAGAGGCGTTCGTTCGTTGGTCAAAATCCTGGCCCACATTAACCAATCTAAAAAAAAAATCGTTCAGCGGGCAATACGTAGTGTTGACGTCTTCCGTACAAGTGGAAATGATGCGGTGTGTGTGTGACCTTGTAGCCATGCCCTTCCGGGCAGAACGAACGATATACACAACAATTAACAGCAATGTATAATATAGTTTATTACCTTACATATATACATAAATAGTGATACATAAAAATATAATATGCATCATTCTGGTTTCATTATCTCATTAGGCCAATCTACTTTTAACATTTGGATTTTTCATTCGTGTTTACGAAGATTCCTTGGACATAAACATCCTAGTCATCTTCTGTTTCTGCTCATGCGTGATAGCGCTTGATAGATTTTTTTCAGATGACTGTCATACCACAACATAGAAAATCAGTTGTTCGTATGCAAAATGGTAGGCGGCACTGATGGGCATTGAAAGGCATCACTGATGGGCACTGAAAGGCAGCACTCATATATGGCACTGATAGGCGGCACTGACTGGCACTGTTAGGTGGCACTGACTGGCACTGTTAGGCGGCACTGATGCACACTGATAGGCGGCACTGACTGGCACTGATAGGTGGCACTGATTGGCAGCACTGATAGGTGGCACTGACTGGCATTGATAGGTGGCACTAACTGGCACTGATGGGTGACACTGAAAGGCAGCTCAGATGGGCACTGATATTTGGCATTGATGTGGCACTGATGGGCACTAAAATGTGGCACTGATGTGGCACTGGAAGGTGGCATGGATGAGCACTGAGAGCTGGTGGACACTGACAGGTGGCGCTGCTGGGGCTACACAGATCATCAGGGCACACTGATCATCAGTACTCTGATGATCAGTGTACATGTCCCCTCCGAGGAATGCCGATTACCGGCTTTCTTCTCCTCTGTCAGCGTGACAGCTCGTGGGGAGAGAAATGCCGACAACCGGCATTTCCCTGTTTACATGTGATCAGCTGTGATTGGACACAGCTGATCACATGACTGAGCCGACATCTTTAGCTCTTTTCATTGATCGGTGATCCGCTGTGTCCGAGGGTCACAGCGCACCGCCAATCGCCATGCTGCGTGCTCCTGGAGCTGCGCATGTGCGGTTAGAATGTCATATGACATCCTCCCAGAACGAGAGAACCGCCTTGCGTCCGTCATTTTACTATATGGCGGGCGGGAGACGGTTAAACATAACATAGTTACAACAACAACACTTTAAGTGCAAACGTTGCAATGAGAGAAAACCATCATTAATATAAAAGAAAACTAAATCAGGAGAAATATGAACAGAGATAAACAGCATGGTAGTCTGTACAATTCAAAAATATAATCAACATAAACCTGTACATCATTGGGTATATTATTTGTCAAAGGCATGTTACCTGGAAAAGTGTCTGGACTATATAAGGTGGGGGAGGAAGGATGTCTACCAAAGGGAGAATGATCCCATAATTCCCAAATAGAGTGAAAATGACCCAAGCGTTCACCCACTAGAGCTGTAAGATATTCCATCTCCCTGATTTCAGGGATCGCTCTTAAAAGATGATTTAGTGTGGGAACATCTACTGATTTCCAGAGTCGTGGTATCACCCTTCTATCCGCAGTCAGCTTGAGAAAGTTCACTACAGCATATTTTTTTACTGAGGTAAAATGTAGCCCATTATTTACAATGTGCCTTTGCACGCAGGCATTTTTGGTCAGTAATTTACGCCACATTAGTGCATTTGGGTGCAAACACGAACAAATATATGCATATGAGCATAAATATTAATGATTTTCCCCTAAGAATATGTTGTGCGCGGAAATGCGCGAACACTCATATGCTCACAAATACACGCAAAACAAATGCCTAAAATTACATTAAAAAAAACAGATGCTCAAACAACAGTACCATGTGTAAGAGGCCTAAATGTGTATGTGTACAGTCATGGACAAAAATATTGGCACTCCTGCATTTCTAACAGATCATGCACCAATTTGCCCAGAAAATTGTTACAATTACAAATGTTTAGGCATTCTCATGTTTATTTATTTTTGTTTGTATTGATATGACACAAAAAAGGGGAGAAACAAAAAGCCAAATCTGACACATTCCATGCAAAACTCCAGAAATGGACTGGACAAAACTATCAATCGCTTACTATAACCATCAGTCTCTTACACTTCTCTACTGGAATTCTGGACCACTCTTCTTTCGCCAACTACTCTAGATCTCTCAGATTGGAAGGCTTCCTTTTCCCAACTGCTGTTTTGAGATCTCTCCACAGGTGCTTGATTGGATTGAGATCTGGACTCATTGCTGGCCAGTTCACTACTCTCCAGCACTTTGTGTTAAGCCATGTCTGGATGTTTTTTCATGTGTATTTTGAGTCATTATCCTGCTGTAAGACCCATGACTTCTGACGGAGACCCAACTTGCTGACACTGGGCCCTACATTGCACCCCAGAATTCTTTGGTAGTCTTCAGATTTCATAATGCCATGCACACGGTCAAAACATCCAGTGCCTGAAGCAGCACAGCAACCCCAAAACATAAGTGATCTGCCACTATGTAATTTTGTTTCGTTTGTCCACAGCATATTCTCCCAGAATGATTTTGGTTTCCTCAGGAAACTTACCTATCTGGCTTTTACATGTTTCTGTGTCAGCAGTGGGGTCCTCCTGGGTGTCCTACCATAGCATCCCTTTTTAGTCAGATTGCAACGTATAGTGTGAGCTGACATAGTTGCACTCTGCGTCTAAAGGTCAGCTTGAATTTTTCTGTAAGTTCATCAAGGTTCTTTATTTACCATCCGAACAATCCTTCGTTGTAGTCTTTGATCAAGTTTTTCTCTTTCGTCTACGTCCAGGGAGATTAGCTACAGTGCCATGGGCTGTAAACTTCTTGACAATGTTGCACGCAGTGGACACAGGAACAATAAGGTCTGTTAAATGATACAGGTGAGTTTAATTACAAATGACAGGAGCATTACAAACTTGGATTGCAATTATTTCTTACAATTTTGAGAAGGTGCCAATAATTTTGGAGTTTTGCATGGAATGTGTCATATTTGGCTTTTGGTTTCTCCACTTTTTTGTGCCATACCAATACAAACAAAAGAAATAAACACAAGAATGCCTAAACATTTGTGATTGCAACACAAAGTGGGCAAAGTGGTGCATTATCTAACAGAACTGCAGGGGTGCCAATATTTTTTACCATGATTGTGTGTGTCTGCATGTGTGATTTTCTACTCTGTGGCTGTTGGTGACTTGGGAGCCTCCATATATACTTCCCATGCTTGCTGTGACTTACTATGAAACCTGCTATGGCAAGAAATATGATGGTAGGGATAATATCTTGATCATAGGGACTTGGGGAGAATATTAAACTTGTTAGGCCCACATGATTTAAAGTATACCTATCATGAGAGCTATGTAAGCTGCCATTGCTGAACCCCACTAGATACCTGATCATTGTCCTGACCTGCTAACTTTAATATTTTCACAATCAATGACCCAAAACAAATATATAGGCCAAGAACATTTGAAAAAAGTGAGACGTCCATATCTGCATTGTGGTTCTGGGTCATGGGTGTATTGAAGTCGAAGGGCCAGCCAAGTAAGTAAAATCATTAGAAGGATTGTTCAGCAAGGGTAGCTTCCATATTTCTCTTTTGACATAAACAGTATATTAAGTTTGCCAGCCACTAATGCGTCCAGTGGTTTAATACAGTGATACCTCGGTTCAAGAATGCTTCTGTTCACGAACAACTCGGTTCGCGAACAGAAGAGTTCGAAAAATTTGCTTCGGTTCACGAACTCCACTTTGGTTGACGAATATGAGCCGCGGCCATCTTCCCTGCTCTGACATATGGTTGTGATTTCCTGTAGGAGAGATCGTGGTTACAGACACTGAAAGTGTACTGTGAAGACACTTACAGTACTGAGAAGCTTTTTGGTGTACTTTTTAGCACATACTCTACAGTACTGTACATCCCTGTACACACTTACTGTAAAGCTTTTTTGTGTGCTTTTTAGCACATACTGTACTGGACATCCAGTATGGCTCCAAAGAAAATTCAGAGCAAGCATGGTGGTAAGAAGAAAGTGCGGAGCGGTAATGAAGGTGACAAAAATGTGCAGAGCAAGCATGTTGTTGAAAAGAAAGCGCAGAGTGGAAATGAAGGTGACCAGAATGTGCAGAGCGGTAATGGAGGTGACAAGAAGCTGTAGAGTGGTAATGAAGGTGACAAGAATGTGCAGAGCTGTAATGAAGGTGACAAGAACGTGTAGAGTGGTAATGAAGGTGACAAGAACATGCAGAGTGGTAATGAAGGTGACAAGAATGTGTAGAGTGGTAATGAAGGTGACAAGAACGTGCAGAGTGGTAATGAAGGTGACAAGAACGTGTAGAGTGGCAATGAAGGTGACAAGAATGTACAGAGCAAGCATGTTGTTAAAACGAAAGTGTGGTAATGAATGTGACCAGAAGCACCACCCCAACATAACTGTACCGAACAGAGTGTTGAATCTGATGACCGATAATGTGTTCTCTCATTTCTGGAGGGTTATGCAGCGCAGGAAAAGACAACTGACAAACAAACAGATTTTTCACCAAAACTGAGCCTGCAGCTAAGAGACAAAGAAGAGAGGAAACCCCTGAAGGAAATCTCCCCAATGTCCTTATGGAGGGGGCCTCTCCCTCTGAACAATAACCGCCTCCCACCAACCTTCCTATCCTCCATGCCAGAAGTCCTCTCAAGTAAGGTTAGTGTTCTCTCTCTTCATACTGTACTGTACTTTGTTTCATATTTTTGTGGTTCAAACACAAATAAAAAGTTCAGAACTGATTAACCTTATTTACATTGAATCTTATGGGAAAATTTGATTCAGTTGGCGACCAAATTCAGTTTGCAACCACATTCATAGGGGTTAGAATGGATTAACCTGATTTACATTGAACCCTATGGGAAAATTTGCCTCAGTTCGTGACCAATTTGGTTCGTGACCAGAGTCGTGGAATGAATTAAGTTCATGAACAGAGGTATTACTGTACATGCCATGGTACAAACAGTATGGCAAAAACCTAATGATGTGCAGCCATCTTGTGGGCCTTGTGTATCAGAAGCTGCCTATTCAGATGCAAACCACCCCAGAAAAAGACAGGATATGAGGTCTGAACCTAATTGTTGACTGTTGGTCAATGCAAACAGTTCCAAAGCTGGTCATTCACATTCAAATCTGATTGTTTATTCTCTGTACAGCCTCCTTTCAGTTTACAGTACCCAAACAACCCATTCAAACTGTACCCCCCTTATGGATCCTTGCATCAAAAAATGTTGGTAAATTGAACAGAGTTTGCACAGATTGTGACCAGTGTGGCCAACTTTGCTGCTGACACTCTAATATATGAGGTCAATAGAATTCCACTTTATATCTGTTCTCAGTTATTGATCAGCAAATGCTACTCAAGCTACACTGATTTTTGGCCAGTTAGGTCTCCAGCTGCCTAAGGCTTCTTACACATGAATGCCAGAACCTGATTCCAAAGCACGTTCCTACAGTGCTCATAGCGCTGATTAGTGCCAAACGCATTAAACTTATTCCAAGCACAAAAGCCCAATTTACACGGGTTCCAAGCGAACCAATTGTTTTGATTACCATCATACTACAGGAAAGCAGACTGCTTCAATTTAGGTGGCTGCTGCAGCCGTTGTCCTCTAACACAATTCTCTTGGAAGAAGCACATGCAGAGATATAATACACTACGGGAGAGAAGAAATATTGTGTCTTCAAGAAAACATGCACAATACAGACTTCCTATAGAATAGCTGTTACTAGGATGTGGATTGCTCCTTTACCCTTGAGACCAATCATGGCATACTTAGTGTAATAGACCAGCAGTTTGTGGAGCATTTCTTAAGCTCATTATTCACCTTAGATTATGGCTTACAGGTATAATGTCTCAATAGAATTAATGCACCATTGCGCTTTACTGCTGTAGCCCACCCAGTTATATAGCTGTTTCTACATAATCTATATATGCATACAGTACACTTACATACAGTATATTGTGTGTGTTTCATTTTATATATATATATATATATATATATATATATTGTATATGCTTATAGCAGCTAATGCTGTTTTATTGAAAGTTCTAAATAGACTCACAGATGTTATGAGAAATGAAAAATTTACAGGTATACTGGTGGATTCCCACCCCAAGTTTCTCCAGATTTGAGAGCCATGGATATCCTAGACACAACCACAAGGATTTAACAATTTTCCTCTATCTATGTGACTATGCTGTTAAATAGGCCCCCATGGATTTCCTATAATTTCTACCCTTCTAATTTTCCCTTGCTTTGTTGACTGTATGTCTTCCTTCATCTGCGGTCCTTGAAACCTCTATAGTAAACTTTATCTTGTGTACCAAATTACCAGCTGCACTGAATATTCCTACACTCCTTCTATGCTGCCCTATAAGACCTTATGTTTTGATTATGCTTTCTCTACATAGCGGATTGTAAATTACATTGTTGGACTCTGTTACTGCCTATGACTGTCAAACTATGCAATATGACCACACTTTACAAACCTCTTATTGTACACATGATGTGAACGTTTCTATTTGTCTGTGCCAATAAAACGATGGATGGAGTAGCAATTCTCAATGAATTCTCAAGGTGCTCATCAGATATTTTGGTTCTAATTTTGCCCTTTGTGTGCTTCATCCTTGAAAATAGTTGCTCACAGATATAGGTGTTGCTGAAAACTGATGACATGAATAAGGCATGATTGTGAAGAATGGGAGATTTTTCTTTGGGAAGATAAAACTTATAAAAGTCCAGTAAAGAGACATTGTCAAATTTCTCTTCATCTGCATGTGTTCCCTAAGTGTAAACATTTTTACAAAAAAATCCCTCCCCCCCCCAAAAAATCAACATTTTTAAGTAAGTTTATGATTGTGTGTTGAGCCGCAGGTTGAACCCCCCTGATGTAGACACTTGCACAGCCACCTCCTGCACCATACTACTGGCAAGAAAGGTGCAGGAGACACCAGACAAAAGCCTAGAAATCAGTATTTGCTTAAAATGGATCTTTCAGTAACATTACATGTCTGAATGATTATATTCCTGAAATGTTACATTATCTAGTAATGGTATCATTTTTAGAAAAGCAGTACCTTTTATCATTAAAAAGCAGTCGATTGACTTTGCCTATGCTGAGAAGATGCCATCAGTTTGCTGTAGGCAGTGGTCTCCAAACTATTGCCCGGGGCCAGATGCAACAATTTGCTTGCATTTATTCGGCCCTCTGTATCCTCCCACCGATATGAGACACTATTCTACCAACAAACACTCACAACAGGACATTAATTCTCCCATTGACACTAACAACGGTGAACTATTCCTCCTAATAATACCTATGATGGGGCACTATTCCTCCCCTAATACCAAATATGGCACAATTTTTAATTCCACGGATGCCAGAAAATTGTCCACTCTTGCTGGCCACAGTCTGGCCCTCCCCTGCTATAGAGAGACAGAATCATTTCCTCAATGTCAGCCCCGCCCAGTGATCAAACTGCAACAATGTACTTTTGTAGCAAGGTGAGTGTCTGCAGCAGGGGCTGATCTGATGTGTGAACACAGCCGAGAACTGCACACACCAGGATCTGTATAATCTCTGAACCAGCATCTCAGGCCAGGATGTAGATGCTGACCCTGGATAACATTGTCTTTCTGAAGAGAAGAGAAAAGAAAAGAAAATTAACGTATTGTCAGACAGAGTACTATGATCTCTGGATTTAGATACTTGTAAATGCTACATGCTTGAGGTGATTGAGCTGTTTTTGTACAAAAACAAATGAGTACTTTCCATGATACTTTTTTTATTTACACTAACATGCAAATTTTCAGGACCAGCTTTTAGGGTGTACCCCCATTCTTCAGAGTCCAAGTAGTATTGCACTTACTCAATGCTTTGCATATATGCAGCTGGAGTACTAACTTCATGGATTGAGGGAGCCTGCTGCAGCAGGGAGTAGGGTAAATAATACAACCTCTTCTGCAAACCTTCTAGAAAGTGTAGTTGGGTTGTAAACCCTTACATATATCCAGCAGAATAACCACACAAGCTTGACTGCTGAGGAGCATAGGCTTGAATCCCAACTGATAATACCTTAACCCAGGGGTGTCAAACTGGCGGCCCTCCAGCTGTTGCCAAACTACAAGTCCCATCATGCCTCTGCCTTTGGGAGTCATGCTTGTAACTGTCAATCCCTCATGGGACTTGTAGTTGGGCAACAGCTGGAGGACCGCGAGTTTGAGACCTGTGCCTTAACCTTGCCATTATAAGAAAACACGAGTAGTATAATTTAGCTGGAAAAGGGGCAAGGCCAAAGCTTTATTTAAATTCAAACACAGACCATTTTCAAATAAAACCATTTTAACCAGTGCCAGTACTGTGAGCACATTTTTACATTAAGTTAACCCCTTGGCGCTGGCGCCTCCCGACCCTTTAAGGGTTTCAGAAACCAGGAGGCTGGCTGGGGTTTAGGGTCATGTGACCGTTGTGACACGCCGTCACGGCAGTCACATGATCGGGAAAGGTTCTGATCGGAAGAGGAGATCGGGACCTTTCCGTTAGTACTGGACATGTGTGCTGGGAGTGTGCAGGGCATGCAATCTCAGCACATATGTTTTTTTTTAATAGAACGCAAATGTTCGGCCGCTCAGCGTCTAGGCCCAGACGCCGGGAGGCCACACATTTGCGTTCGGCCGGCACCAAGAGGATAAACAAGTCAAAAGAGGCCTGTCCTTACCATAAGTGCTGGACAGACATTAGACCAATTCCAACTTCCAGTCAAAAGCATAGCCCATTACGGCAACTTTTATCGCTGGCAAGGTCCAAAATCCGCTGAAGAAGCTGTGACATACCAAGAAAAGGGCAAGAGGGTGGGTAACTCTTGCAAATGCAACTGTCAAGATTTTACCTCAGAACATAAGTGAGTTCAGGCCTCACACCCGTCACCTCATACTATCTGACCAATATTCTTCGACCAATGTACATATTGCGTGTAACCACGCCCAACTCCCAGGCATTCCCCCATCAGTCAAGGCTCCCTTGCCCTATAAGGTCAAGGAGCCCTCGTAACTCCTGTACACTGTAGCTTAGCGCATGCAAATAAACCAATGTGCCTGTAAAAAATATATAATTCTACATTATGGTTGCACTAATACCGATACCGGTATCGGTGCAAATACTAAGCATTTGCATGAGTACTCTCCAATATGTAACCTAGATAAATAATGTGCACCTACATTACATGTCCAATAAACAAACAATATATTTCCATATTGGAAGACTTGAGTGTGTCTTCAGTAGATTGTTCTTTGGAATTTAACCATTTCTCAAGTCAGGAAAGCTAAATATCGCCCAGTCCTCTCTGACGTACAACGGAAAGACGGTTACTACAATTTTTTTTTTGTCTTCATTTTTTAACCACTTGCCCTCCAGAGGATTTACCCCCTTCCTGACCAGGTCACTTTTTGCGATACGGCGCTGCGTTACTTTAACTGACAATTGTGCCCAAATTAAATTTATGTCCCTTTTTTCCCACAAATAGAGCTTTCTTTTGGTGGTATTTGATTGCCTCTGCATTTTTTATTTTTTGCGCTATAAAAAAAAAATCCCACCAATTTTGAGAAAAAAAACAACATTTTTAACTTTTTGCCATTAAACATGTCCAGTAATTAAATAAAAATAAACAAATTTCATCATAAATTTAGGCCAAAATGTATTCTGGTACATGTCTTTGCTAAACAAAAAAATCCCAATACATGTACATTAATTGGTTTACGTGAAAGTTATACTATCTACAAATGGCGGTATGTATACTGGAATTTTTTTTTTTAATACTAGTAATGGTGGCAATCACGGGCATTCTGAGGGGGAACTGACTGCCAATGACATCCCCAGTGACACCAATACAGTGATCAGTGCTAATAAAAAGCACTGACACTGTACTAATGACACTGGGCAGGAAGGGATTCACATCTGGGGCGATAAAAGGGTTAACTGTGTGCTGTTTCACTGCTGTGTCCTGTGTTTTACACTGTAAGCACACTGCTTTGTATTGGTCTGCTATGCAGAGCCATACAAAGCAGTGTGCAGGAGCTGACAGGGAAGACATCTGTATTGTTTACAGACAGGTCTCTCCCCCTTCCGTGATACACTGTCATCGATGGGCAGTGGTGGGGAATCGCCATCTGGGACCTGGTGATTGACAGCCGAGGCTGCTAATGGCAGATAGGGCGTGCAAACGATCCACGCGTGTCCCCTCCCCGGACATGCAAAATCACACACATATATATATATACATACATGTGATTTTGCACACCACTGCTCCCTGTAGCAGTATTTCTGCTATAGGGCAGCAGGAAAGGGGTTAAACATTTATATTAGGGTTGCACTGATACTGTTTTTTTTATCGACGAGTGCGGTGATATGATTTGCAGTGAGATTTGAGCAACTCATTTTGTATGGCTCAAATCTCACTGCAAACCGCACTGCACCAACAGGGAAACCACGTATGATTCGGAAAGGAATCGCACCTCATTCCCGTTCAAATCACATGCAATTCTTTGCAGTGCAGTTTGAGCTCATTCATTTTGTATGGGCTCAATTCGCACCACAAAAGTATTGGTAACACTGTTCAACAGGTAAAAAGTTTTGGGCATAAAATTAGCTAATCTTACATAATTTTGGGGTGCTGAAAACGAAAATGACCCTAAAAAATGTTGATTGGCTCTAGTTTCCATGATATATTCACCCATCTAATGACGTAAGCCATTCAAAATTATGATGCAACTTCAGCTGCATATTGCGCAATTAATACTGGTGACCAATAGAAAATTGCATGTATACTGAGATGATGCAATATTAGCCTTTAATTGCATCACTTCACTGCATAAAAGCTGCAGTATCTGTAGCTGATTGTAGTTCGACAGCGTCTTTACATTTCGTTTTATGCTTATATAGGCTACTCAGTAATGCCTCGAACTTGTGTGAATAAAGCAGATAATTTCTGCTATATCTGCGGTGAAATAACTTTTATCTCACAAAAAGGAGGATAACAGGAATGATTAAGAAAGCCTACAACTTGTATTTTGGCAGCAAGATAGGAGACCAGGACAAGAGCTGGGCACCACATATATGCTGCAATTCTTGTGGGACGGCACTGGAGCAATGGTTGAATGGAAAAACGGCATCTATGCCTTTCGCTGTGCCAATGATTTGGAGAGAGCCAACAGATCATGTTAGTAATTGTTACTTTTGTATGGTGCCTCCAATTGTAAAAGGGCTAAATAAGAAGAAAAAGTTATCTGTGCACTATCCAAATATTCCATCGGCAATACGTCCAGTTCCTCATGGAGAGGGGCTACCAATTCCTAAAGCACCAGAATCCTTCGTGGTTGAGTCAAGTGAGGAAGAACCTGAAGCGTGTAGTCACGTGCAGTTGTAAGAGATAGCCCTTTCATCGAATACAAGAGAAAAGCCAAGAGAAGCAAAACCGACACAAACTGAAGACAAAACTAGTGAGAATCCTAAGTATTAAAATGATTCAACTTAGCTTATGGCTATAATTTTTCTTGGTAATCCTATGCAATATATTATGCCATTTAGGCTTTGTTATGTAGTCAATATCACTTGCTTTATATTTGTGGAAAGACATCTATCTATATAATTATTGTGCATTATGTAGTCATTACGCCTATAGTAGAAAACTTTCCGTTTACAGAAAAACTAGAGCCAATTGACAAATTTCATTGTTATATTTGAACTCAGAATGTGAAATTCATTAAGAAATGGGTCCTTTTGTTTCCAAAACTGGCAAAAAATAAAAATTTGTTGAACAGTGTAATCGGTATCAGTGAGTACTTGAGCACAAGTTTCGGTACTTGTCAATAAAAAAACAGTATCAGTACAACCCTAATATACATGTTTAAAAAAAATCAAAACAAAATTGTGGAAACCGTCTTTCCCTTGTACGTCTGGGCGAGAGAGAGGACTGGGCGGTATTTAGCTTTCCTGACTTGAGAAATGGTTCCAAAGACCAACCTACTGAAGATACACTCAGGTCTTCCAATATGGAAATATATTGTTTGTTTATTGGACATGTAATGTAGCTGCACATTATTTATCTAGGTTACATTTAATTGCAAATAGTAACAATAATTTTTTAAAAATTATCACAATTGTACAGGTGCTCAGTTTGTTCAAGACCAGATGCCATATTGGATCACAAAGGTCATCTTTTCAACGTATCACCCATTAACAAGCTGTTACCTAGAACGCCAGATGGGTTGGTGTGTGTGTAACACCTCATGTTCACACGCTCTTTTCAGTTTAGAAGAAATGATGTGTTGTCATGTCTAACAGAGAATTTTCAGTGCCTTTTGTAACCTTGCAGCAATACACTGACTTCCTCTTTTTACACAACTTATCTGTTGACCTGTTTCATATATATTAGATGTTACAGGTTTATTTACACCACTTTTGCACAATATTTGAGTATGATGGTGTATGGTACATGTATGGTAATACACACTTATACATATACATTCATGCCATTGGGCATGCCTAGATATGTTTTTTGATTGAAATCTGAAAAATAACTTTTTCTTCATAAACATGAATCACATTTTTCAGTAAGAATACTTTACACGTCTAAACTGATTCATGGTTTTCATAGTATGTGTTGTTTACTCCAGACAGACAGCATGTTGCCTTAAGCAGAAATACACTCAAAATCCAGTGTACCACACCTTCCTCGCAATGACTTTCCAACCTACGTCACACTGACTCAGCCCTTGTAGGGAGAGACATCACCACTTCCCCATTCTTAGACAGTGTGCCTGGATACCTGACACAGCATGGAAGTTCCTTTCCTGCACAACACCAGACCGTTGGGTTGGGGATTTCCTCCAAGGCTTTGTATGTGGTTCTATACATTTATTTATTTCAGGTACTTATATAGCACCGTCAATTTACACAGCGCTTTATATATATATTGTACATTCACATCAGTCCCTAACCCTCAAGGGGCGTACAATCTAAGGTCCCTAACTCACATTCATATACAAGGGCCAATTTAGACAGGATCCAATTAACCTACCAGTATGTCTTTGTCTTTGGTGTGGGAGGAAACCGGAGTACCCGGAGGAAACCCACACAGGCACAGGGAGAACATGCAAACTCCAGGCAGGAGGTGCCGTGGCTGGGATACGAACCAACGACCCTAGAACTGCTAGGCGGAAGTGCTAACCATTTAACCTCTGTGCTGCCCATGATCTAAGTGTATAAATACAATACAATCTGTTGTAGTTATCACATAAAACGGTAACAGTTTTTAATTTATCAGTAAGGAAGCTTGTTTATAGTGCATGTTCCAGGGCTGTCATCTTCCTCCATGCTGACCTAGAACAAGTAACGTCAGACCTCCCAACCTGCATAGTCCAGGTCAGTGAAACATTGGAGTTGATTTACTAAAACTGGAGAGTGCAAAATCTGGTGCAGCTCTGCATAGAAACCAACCAGCTTCCAGTTTGTTTTGGCAAAGCTTATTTGGACAAACATTTGAGAAGCTGATTGGCTACCATGCACAGCTGCACCAGATTTTGCACTCTCCAGTAATAGTCAATCCACCCCATTATATTGTAAAGCAAACACAAGAAATGTGGAACACTACAGTTATTGTAGGTTAAAAAAATATGTTACAGGCCCTATTATTATATTATACAGTATTTATATAGTGCCAAAAGGTTTGCTTAGCGCTGTACATTATAGTGGGGGACAGTACATGAGACAATACAGTAACAATACAATACATGAGGGGTTCGAGGGCCCTGCTCTTTCGAGCTTACAATCTAGGAGGAAGGGGATAGTGGTACAGGAGGAAGTGGCTTTGGGGGATGGAGTAGTAGGAGGAGTGTAGAGTGTAGATCAGCAATTAGGTGAGGGTGGGGTAGGCTTCCCTGAAGAGATGGGTTTTTAGGGTGCGCCTAAAGGTGAGGAGGAAAGGTGACAGTCTGATGGATTGGGGTAGAGAGTTCCAGAGGATGGGGGAAGTCCTGGAGAAGTAGGGCAGTCAGGCGTGGGAGGTGGAGACCAGGGAGCTACAAAGTAAGAGGTCTTGTGAGGAGCGAAGATTACGGGTAGGGTGGTATTTGGGTATCAGGTCGGTGAGGTAGTTTGGGGCAGCTTTATGAATGGCTTTGTATGTCAGTGTTAGTAGTTTGAATTTAATGCGTTGGGCAATCGGAAGCCAGTGGAGGGATTGCAGAGGGGGGTGGCGGATACGGTTAGTACGGTAAGGCCCTATATTTTGTCTGTAGACATTATTCCGGAAAGACGAGCCTTGAACTATATGTTTCTGTTTTATATGCCTAGAAATAACCAATAAACAATTCTGTCTCACATTCAGAAGCTGGGAGCATTGCTAAGTGGTAAAGCCAGCCATAGATGGAGCGATTTTCTTCCCTGCAACCACAGAAAATTGTTTGATTCCCCTATCAACACATTGGCTCCCGCAGATTACAGCTAGCGGCTATAATAGTTGCCAGCAATAATCGCATGTAAAACCTGACAGGCTGGTTGTACCCAAGTTGATCAATCAACTTGGATACATTCAGCCTGTCCATACTGAACCGGCCGAATTTCGAATAATATGCTAAACCAAACAACCAGAGGAATCTTCCTATGGCCACCCTGCTTTAAAATTAACCTGTAGGAAATACTAATCAAATGAATCAAAATCTGGAGAGGATAGGTGACAGTTCAAGCTGTTTCATTAGTACATGCTCACTGATCTTCATCTGAAGTGTCCAAGCAAACAGTGACTTTTTCATAGTCAGTATTTGTGTAGCGCTACCCCCACAGGGGGCTTGATAATGCTTGTCCCCAGTGGGTGCCCCGACACCTCTGATACTCTGGGTTCAGACATATTTCAGCAGTATAGAATAATAATGCAAGAGACATGATTCTTTAGTAACACCTCTGTATTAGATAAGTTAAAAAAAGTAGACCACAGAATGAGGGTTTAGGAGGTACAATTGCACGGCGTCCATGTGATCTGGGGCAGATATCAATGTTAACAACACCCTGAAACAGATCGCAAAATGCATTGCAACTGCTAGAATTTGCATCGCATGGGTGTGAACACCCATGTAATTTGTGCAAATTACATATGGTGTCCCACTCCGCACAGGTGTGAACCTAGACTAAGTGGTTAAATCATCATCACTCTGCTTTTTCTTCCTGTCTGCAAGCTTCCAGTGGTAGATTGACAGTACAGTGTTATAAAATGTAGCCATGATTGCTTTGAAATACAGTGGGCAAAAAAGTATTTAGTCAGCCACCAATTGTGCAAGTTCTCCCACTTAAAAAGATGAGAGAGGCCTGTAATTGGCATCATAAGTTCATCTCAATACTTTGTTATATATCCTTTGTTGGCAATGACAGAGGTCAAACGTTTCCTGTAAGTCTTCACAAGGTTGGCACACACTGTTGCTGGTATGTTGGCCCATTCCTCCATGCAGATCTCCTCTAGAGCAGTGATGTTTTGGGGCTGTCATTGGGCAACACAGACTTTCAACTCCCTCCAAAGGTTTTCTATGGGGTTGAGATCTGGAGACTGGCTAGGCCACTCCAGGACCTTGAAATGCTTCTGACGAAGCCACTCCTTCATTGCCCGGGCGGTATGTTTGGGATCATTGTCATGCTGGAAGACCCAGCTACGTTTCATCTTCAATGCCCTTGCTGATAGAAGGAGGTTTGCACTCAAAATCTCACGATACATGGCCCCATTCATTCTCTCCTGTACATGGATCAGTCGTCCTGGTCCCTTTGCAGAGGAACAGCCCCAAAGCATGATGCAACTCAGCATTCTCTCTCTTCCAAAAACGATGAGTTGTGTTTCTACCAAACAGTTCTATTTTGGTTTCATCTGACCATATGACATTCTCCCAATCCTCTTCTGGATCATCCAAATGCTCTCTAGCAAACTTCAGACGGGCCCGGACATGTACTGGCTTAAGCAGGGGGACATGTCTGGCACTGCAGGATCTGAGTCCCTGGTGGTGTAGTGTGTTACTGATGGTAGCCTTTGTTACGTTGGTCCCAGCTCTCTGCAGGTCATTCACTAGGTCCCACCGTGTGGTCCTGAGATTTTTGCTCCCAGTTCTTGTGATCATTTTGACCCCACGGGGTGAGATCTTGCGTGGAGCCCCAGAACGAGGGAGATTATCAGTGGTCTTGTATGTCTTCCATTTTCTAATTATTGCTCCCACAGTTGATTTATTCACACCAAGCTACTTGCCTATTGCAGATTCAGTCTTCCCAGCCTGGTGCAGGTCTACAATTTTGTTTCTGGTGTCCTTCGACAGCTCTTTGGTCTTCACCATAGTGGAGTTTGGAGTGTGACTGTTTGAGGTTGTGGACAGGTGTCTTTTATACTGATAACAAGTTGAAACAGGTGCCATTGATACAGGTAATGAGTGCAGGACAGAGGAGCCTCTTAAAGAAGAAGGTACAGGTCTGTGAGATCCAGAAATCTTGCTTGTTTGTAGGTGACCAAATACTTATTTCCCACCATAATTTGCAAATAAATTCTTTCCAAATCAGCCAATGTGATTGTCTGGATTTTTTTTCTCATTTTGTCTCTCATAGTTGATGCCAATTACAGGCCTCTCTCATCTTTTTAAGTGGGAGAACTTGCACAATTGGTGGCTGACTAAATACTTTTTTGCCCCACTGTACATGTAATTGGTATCAAGACAGAGTCATTACACTATAACTGTAATGAATGGCTTAGGTTCAGCTTTTAGCTCGAGTACACACTGATGCGGTGCGGAATTCGCAACGTTTTCCTCTGTGCATTCCGCACCACATCATAATCGCACCCCATTCATGCGAACCACTGTGGGTGTGTATGTTAACAACACCTCGTAATCGGTTCACAAAACATGATGCGATGTGCAGAATCGGATCGCATGTGTGTGAATACCCATGCGATCCGATTCTAGTGCGGACAAAAAAGGGTCCTGCACCTTTTTGGTGTGGATGTGGTGCGATTGAGCCATACAAAATGTATGGCTCAAATTGCACCGTACAGAATTCACTTGTGATTTTCACAGGAATGTGGTGTGGTTCCTGTGTGAATCTCATGCGATGTGCCACACTGCAGAAGTGCGAACCCAGGAACTAAATGTTTTGTCAATATAATTTGTTGAATTGTTATTTATTTTTATGTTTTTTTGCTTAAATTAAACTGAGGTTATTTAGCTACTTCCATTGTAAGTGGTGTTGTAAGCAGGCCCCAAAAATATTTCACACAGTTTGAAGGGGAAATATACAATGAACATTTCAACCCACTTAGAATGCTACACTCACACAAGATGCATATGTTTAATACATATTATATCCATCTACACTTTAGATGCATTTTTAAACACAGCGTGAAAGCCCCATAGAATTTCCCTGAATTGGAAAAGCAAATCAGCCGGCTAGAAATGCCATAGGCAATATTTTTTCCTGGTGTTCATCAAAGCAATGCACTTTATGTAAACAGCTCCCATATGTTGGTGCTGATCTATACATGAAGGGTCTATTTCTGTACTGAGCATAGAGGGAAATGCAGTCTAGTGTCAGCAAGCTCTAATTCATTCTTCTAACATGTGATAACAGCAGACACAAAAGCTATTTTACATTTTTAGGTGATTTTAAAGGTGTAGCAACTTTATTTATGGATAAATCTATAAAAATGCATAATATTTATAAAAAAAAATTGAGTGAAGGGATAATTAGCCTGCTATAGTAAGGAATAAGAATTTGATGCAAGAATGGGGGTGTTGTATCTTTACTTATCTTTACTACCATATGGATTCAGTTTAACATAACTTCATATTTTTTCCCCCAACATATAAACATCTTATAAGAAAGCTGTCATATATTTTCCAGGATCATCCAGTACTGGAGGCTGGGAGTATACTCCTATTCCCAAGGCAGAATATACCACTGTAGTATTATGGCATTTATTAATGTCTGATTCTCAGTGCAATGTAGACTGGCCTTGCCTCAGAACATCTATTTGATGATGTCATGGTGGGTGGGATTGGATGATGTTGTCATCCTGCTCTGTATGTCATGGGATTGCACAGCCTACACCCCAGCCCACAGCATTGCATATATTGAAATAAAACAGACTATCCAATGAATTGCCTTTTAAATGACCTTTACATTTTATTAAGGTTTAAATACACACTTAAAACAATATAAACTTTCTTATTCAAGACCAAAATATTTCTTAAACCTATGAAGAGGTCTCCGTTATGTGACTCAAGCCCAGCATTAACCAGTATTCTGTACATGTAGCCAAACATAATTATACACTTTACATCAAGGGTGACCTTACCCCAATAAGGCCAGCCAGGGAAGTGTGGTAAGGAAGCTTACCTCCATGCCTCCATGCTGTAGTTCATACAGGCCAATAGGGAAAAATAAAAGCAAAACATACATATAAAGACAACTGTGTATACAGTGTGTATATGTGTTTATATATAAATAAACACTACATTGCCAAAAATATTGGGATGCCTGCCTTTACAGGCACATGAACTTTAATGGCATCCCAGTCTTAGTCCGTAGGGTTCAATATTGAGTTGGCCTACCCTTTGCAACTATAACAGTTTCAACTCTTCTGGAAAGGCTGTCCACAAGGTTTAGGAGTGTGTCTATGGGAATGTTTCACCATTCTTCAAGAAGCTCATTTGTGAGGTCAGGCACTGATGTCAGACAAGAAGGCCTGGCTCGCAGTTGCCACTCTAATTCATCCCAAAGGTGTTCTATCGGCTTGAGGTCAGGACTCTCTCATCCATGTCTTTATGGACCTTGCTTTGTGCACTGGTGCACAGTCATGTTGGAACAGAAAGGAGCCATCTCCAAACTATTCCCTCAATCTCAATCTCAAGGGGACATACAACGTAGTCCATATATGTAGGGGGGGGGTGGAAGACAGCCTTCAATACCTATGAAGGGTACTACAAGTACCTGGTAACACCCTTTGGTTTGCTAAATGCTTTTGCAATCTTTCAGGAATTTGTTAATGATATTTTCCATGACTACCTGTGCAACTTCCTAGTTGTCAATCTTGATGATATTCTGATTTTTTCCTAGTCTTTGACAGACCATCAATCATATGTCAAATCAGTTTTGGCCAGGCTTTAAGAATAGCCTCTTTATGCCAAAATGGAGAAGTGTATTTTTCTTGCTACCGTGGTCCAGTTTTTGGGGTACATTATATCGGTCACTGGGTCCTGCCAAGGTCTGGGTCATCTTACAGTGGCCCCTTCCCATGAATCTTTGTTCCATCTAATGCGGGGTACACACGGGGAGTTTTTTTCTGTTCAACCCAGTGGGCTGAACAAAAAAAACTGAGAGGTCTCTGTACTAAGTGTTAGTGTGGCTGCCTCCCCCACCAGAACACACTGATCAGCACTCACATCCATTTGCTGCCAGCGCTGACCTGATGCTGTTTTTGCAGCATGCCCGATAAAAGCTGGTTGTTATACCAGCTTCTATTGAACAGGCTACTGTACACACAGGCTGAATGCTGTCCAGTTTATGTTGAAATATTTGGCCCATGTGTACCATCTTTAACACTTCCTAGGTTTTGCCAATCACTAGTCCTGGTCACACTTCCATACAATACCTGCCTTGTACCTTTACCAGTTCACAGAAGCATCTGGCATTGTATATGAATTCTGCCTCTCTGAGGTGAGCATCCTGGTTGTGTGAATATAGCTCTGTGCCATAAGGTTTGGGGGCACCGAAAGACCAGTAGGCATACCAGCCTTAAAAAAAAAGCTAGATTCTATAGGTGAAACTGCAGCATACAAACCAGTTAACCTTAAACAGGTATGGACTTCCATGATAGCCAAATGCTGCACTCCAGTAAACCTTACTTTGCACCCCAAACAGTCTGTAGTACAGAGTGCACTAAGACTTCAAGAGAGCAGTAGGGTGGGACTTAATACACTGAACAAAAATATGCATTTTTGCTTTTTGCCCTGAACAAAGAAAAGAAAGAATATGTACATGTTTAAATAATCAAATTTCAGAAAAAAAATGCATTGAAAAAATAAACAGAAATTGCCCAATTTTCAGGCATAGTGAAATGTAATTAGTGTTTGAGATAAATGAAAAAGAACATAAAGTAAATATCTGTGTGTACAAGCCCTTAAAGAAAACAAATGCTGAACAGCTGTAAGTAGTGATAAGGTAAAAAGAGCTTAAAGCCAAGCACGACTGCATTAGTCCATGACGTTTCATGCATTATTGATCCTCTGCCAGTAAGGTCACACACCTATTATGTACACTCAGCATATTTGTGCATTGCATTCCTGTCTGCTGTACATGTCAGATCAAGCCCTGACTTGCCTAGGCAGACCAGAATTGGTTGCTGTCCTGTGAACTTGCCCCTTTTTGAGTTTTTTCATATGGAATATGGAACAAACTTTGAATATGAGGACAGATTGGTCCTGTCTAACCTGCCCGCTGACCTAAATTTGCTGACAACCCACACAGTGTATTTAACAATTTGGACAGTATTCAAGCTCAGTCACCTGAGGAATGCATTTAATTTATGCACAATGAATATATTACCAGTGATATTATTTGAAATATGAGGGAAGGCTCAGTCACACCTCAAATAAAATAATAATGTAAATTTGTAATTCATATGTAGCACAATTTTTACAGCAAAACTGTCATGTAGCAGATGGTGCAGATGCACTCAGGTCTCTTTGGATGGAAGGAACCCAAGAATATATCATATTATATTATCACTCGAGAATTGGGTTATCCCTATTCTTATTTGCTTCTGTACTTGTGGAGGCTTCGAATGATTTTAGGAATGAACTCAGGTGTGTTTGGAATTCAGTCTGAACCCACATGAGCAAGCCCGCCTGGAAAATCACATATACGAGCCAATCGTGCAACATTCCCTGCTCTACAGCTGCATGTATTCATGCCCATTTTTACATGCAACTGTATGACAGGCAATGCCAAGGTTGCAGATGGTTGGCCCAGTACAAGTGATAGCTGCCTGGTGGGTTCTGACTAGGATCCAAACAGGTCTGAGCTTATCACTATTCCAGATCAGAGAGTAAGACCTCAGACCTGCCAATAACTACAGTCAGCATCCCACTGTATCACACTACCCTAAGAAATCCGTGAAAGGCATGACACTACCTTGCTAATAGGCTTCATTCACACGTAAGCTGAATGTCTTTGGTTGTTTTTCAGACATTTCGTGAGCGTTTGTAAAGGCATGCTCATGTGTGGTTCAGGCTTGAGCTTTTTAAATATTTTGCAGCCAATTGTATGCTGGTTACTAGGCATGAACACACAGGAAAATGTGAGCTATGTGCATTTTCATTTGTTTTTCAGGCACTATTTTTGTAGTTTATAGGGGCCAGAATACTCTGCCCCATAAGAAGCTCATGTACTTTTTCAAGAGGCAGACTTCAAGCTTCAAGTGACACTACACTCAGGTGTGAACAAGCACCAAGGAATATAATAGGAATCCCATTGTTGAGTGCTGACGTGTGTAGGCCTCTTTTGGGTGGGGGTTATGAGAAATGGCCCTCACCAAACAGGATTGTGTGCTAAACCTGTAGGCAAATACTGTAAGAGAACCAGAACCTTGCTAAGTGGAAGAGTGAATTTGATAATAAGGTTGTTAGTGCCTCCACCCAGGATAGGGCCTCTGTGATCAGAGGGGATTCCCTTCCTGGGAAATGAATCAGTAATCTAATCAAAGTAATTGGAAGAAATTGGAAGAACTATTGAAACCAGCATATAGCATTAATCATACACTACCAATTGTTTTTTGCTTTTGGGTCTCTATAGGCTCTCCTTTTTCATTGGCTTTTATGGAGAACTTGGATCACCCTTTACCTGGGGTGCAGATCCTGTGTACTTGAGCTCCTTTTTGTGCTGCTAACCATTCAGGTCCTGGTTGTTTCAGTTTCATTGATGGTTGTTACATCACCCATTTGCCTTTGTACTGCTAGTTGGTTTATTTTTCTCCTATTGTCTCATTGGCATCTACCACTTTCGATATAGTAATTTTCTGTCTAAAATAAAAACAGTAATCTCCCTGCGCTAATGGGGAACTTATGAACAAATACTAAGCAGCTGACACCCTATCTTGTACCTATAGGTGTACCAATAAATAATAATAAAAATGGTGTAGCGCTACACATATAATAACATGTGAAATGACATAAATAAATAAATACAATATATATAAAAATAAATATAAATATGTATAAAGGTGATAGATCCTCCAAGGGTCTACTTATAAGTGTCACAAAAAGTGATTATAAGTGCATATATCCAACAGGTCCCAACCTAGGACCTACATAAAGTGAATAATACCAAATCCCAATTGGGAGAAAAACACCCCAAAACAAAGTGGCATATTAGTGAATCCCTAAATGCGTGATATTCATATATCAAAGTGACGGGTGCTGAAATCCCCAAATAATACAATCACATAAATAAAATGTCATAAATGACAAATACCAATCCAATTAATAAATATAAACTAATGTCCAATCAAGTGCAAATGAACAAAAATGTGCTTCAATCTTCCAAGCAGGTGTTGTAGTGCATGTGCAAATTGTAAATTGATATCCTTAAATGGCAGAAATGCCCCCTCACCTCCTTAACGCGACCCAATGGGTCAACATGCCTTATGGATCCAACTGGATCCGACACACAAAATATTTCCACACCATACAGGCTACACTGGTTCCACAGACCCTCACTGGTAGCTCGCATACAGCATGGATTCCCCTTTCACAGGCAGGTAAACGTAGTACAGCAAACTTATAAGTACCATATTAAGGCCATGAAAGAACAAAGAACAAATCTTCCATAGTGCAACACTGTTTTATTGCAGTGTAAATGGGTACAAAACGCCAAGTAAAACACTAACATTTAGTATAACATAGGCAGTCACACCATAAGGTATGGGTGTACTCTATATGAAACCTGGTGTCCCAAGATGGCGTTCTGCCGGAAACACGTCACCGCGCATCTACGCGTTGTGTCACGCTCAACACGTGACTTCCTCAGGATTGCCTTAATTTTTGAAAATCTCAAAAACACTTTGGAAAAGAAATAATACAAGCTTTATATATGAAGAGTTTAATAAGAGTACTACATCCAATGTACAAACAGATATTATCATTAAAGGGCCTGATAGAAGCCCTGGTGGAATTATGCACATATACCCGGGTATATAAAGTTTTTAGAGATACCTTCAGAAAACTCTTGCAGCAAAGTCCTGTTGCAGGGCCCCTGACAACGATGCAGCATTTGTCTTTGTGTCCAAGATCTCAGTGGTGATGAGCAGACTCTCACGCTGTTACCCAACCAGACTATAACGCAGTCCTCCTTAGCTGACAATAATTGTCTCTTTGATCTGTTATTAGTAGCATGGACAGGACATGTGGCTAAGACCTTCTTCTCTCAATCTCTCTCCTTCCTCCTTCCAGGATCTTTTCCCTGAAACCTCAGAGTCAGGAAGTGGCATACATAATTATACATTACAGTGTGGTAGTAGCAGCAGATGGTAGAGGGCAGCAAATCCCTACACATGCTTCTGGTGAAGCTTCCATAGGCACTTCATATTGTTCAGGTGTGTAAGGGGCTTTAGTCAGAAATGCTAAACTGTTTTCCTTACAGCTTTTTTTTTAGGACATTGGAGCTGAGACAACACATACCAGAAGCAGAGGGTTGCAGCCAACTCTGCCTAATATGGATATGTCCATTCTGCGTGAGCACCAGTAGGTTATATCTCTCTCTCCCTTTTTTCCAGTGGCACAATTTTTTCACATTAGCTTCTGTCTTCATTCCACTCCCACAAGATTCTCATTTTTACACTCATACTCTCTTTTTACATGCATACTGTTCTTTGTTGTATTACATATGTGGGCCAATACAGGTAGATGTCTATTTCACTGCAATCACTCAGCTTTCTTCATCAGAATCTACTAGAATAATACAACAGTCACAAAGGGCTCATTCACACATGCTGTTGTTATCACTTTTAGTCCATCTCTGAAAACCTATCTCTTCAGCAAAGCCTATCCTGCCTTCAGCTAACAATGGAATCTTCTCTTCCTCCTACCAGTCCATCCCCCACAGTTATTACCTTTTGTACCACTAACCTCTCCCTCTTAGATTGTAAGCTCCAAGGAGCAGGGCCCTCCTATCCCTCTTGTATTGAACTGTATTGTTGCTGTATTGTCTCCCATTATATTGTAAAGCGCTGAGCAAACTGTTGGCACTATATAAATCCTGTATAATAATAATAATAATAATATAATCACAGCCCATCTGAAAAGTGATCTGCAGTGCTTTGCCTTTTCCTCAAAATGCTTATACGCCACACTGCAACCGCATGCATTGCAGATGGTTGCAGCACAGCCCCATGCAACATGCAGCACCCACCAATTGTAACATGTTAATTTTTCCTGTGGCATCTGTACCGCGCTGAGTTGCATTTCTGTGTTTTTGTGGGTAGATGGAGGGGTGGAAGGGGCAGTACTTTTGCCATCCCCCTGTTAACAACCCCAAAGAGAATATATTATTTTAAGTGGCTCAGACTTGGGACTTGAATCAAGAGTAATAAGCAGTAATACACAACTATGTGAGATGTAAGGCTGATGACACACAAGCAACTCTGCCGCCTAGAGTTCCTGCCGCTGACATTTTGTCAAAATTGCTAATAGGCTGCCTGTTTGTCCCCATGGAATCGCTCCCTGTGTAGCTGAGGCAGCAAGATGTCACTCCCATCACTCGTGATCAAGATTCAGCATCGTAAGTGTGACATCTGTGTACGACTACAGAGGGGTCTATTCCATAAGAACAGTATGGGTGGCCTTTTTGTTAGTGATTTTGCCGCTAATTTGTAACCAGCCAGAATCACCTGTGCATCATCAGCCAAATGATGGCATCCTCCAAGTACATACAGTGTATAAATATATTCTACAGAAAGGAATGTTTTTAAACATTAAGGGCTCGTGTACACTGCAGCTGATAAACTCACGTTTAGGAGCGTTTCTGCATTTTTTTTCAGCAGCCCCTGAACTCTCCCTAATGTTTTCCTATGTGTCCATGTACACTATGTCGTTTACAGTCGTTTACAGGCAGTTGTTTACAGTTGTTTTTTTTTAACACACCAAACTTGTATTCAGGAGTAGATTTTATCAGTGTTTCAAACGCCAAATGCTTGTAAACGCAGCTAACTGCGTGTATAGGCATTTGCGTTTGGAAATTTTTTTTTACTCTTCCATTTCCAGATGCTGTCCAGAGCCTTTTTTCATCATAAAAAATGCATGCAAAGGTTTTCCCGGTACTCAAATGGACCTGGTACACCATACTTTGAGGTTTCACATGAAAGAAAATTTGTTAGACACTGCTGCAATAATTTCTGCACAGAAATGAGCTGGAACACATCCAAACACCACAAAAAAAAAAAACAAACACAGCTAATCTCAACAACTACTGCTCTATCTGCTTCTGCTCTCTCTATTTCTCTCAAAATGTCTGAAATAGTTAATTTTGTTACTGTTTTTCAGTGCATTCTGGGAATTTTGGAAGGTCTCCTGAGGTTATCTTTAAAAAACGCTTCTAAACGCAAACGCTCATAAATGCGGTATAAAAACGCGGCTAAACAGACGTTTTTTAACCTACGTTTTCCAGTAGTCAGTTTCCATCGTTCAGAAGTGTCCCGTGTACATGCAGCCTAACTCAAAATTATACGATCATTTGTATTAAGCTGATCATAGTCATATGTATATATTTGAATGTGGTATATATAGTAAAATCATTCATATGATTGTGGCACAAAGAGCAGTGTTCTTGTTAATAGCAGCAGTATGAGGAATTCATTGGCTTTCACTTCATAATGCAGATTTCCTATAAAGGCAGGCTGAGGACGTGCAGGGTATCATCTGTTCACATGCACAGCCTTTGACAAGCCAAGGCATGTCACCAAATGACAATCCTTATCTTCCATGTACCCCAGCAGCCTGCTGTTTTTCTTACATTTGGTAAATCACATGACAGCGGGCGTACTGGGTGAGACGTCTAATCTCAGGTCAGTCACACAAGGACAGTGAAGGAACGTCAACAGGTTCTAATGTATATATTTATGTGTGTTCTGTAACCATGGAGACTAGAAAGGATAAAAATATTACAGCTAAAGGTGAGAAAATCCACTTGCAAATCCAGACAATGCTCTTTGGCAAATCATAAATTCTTTGTCCAAATACACACACATAGATTTGTGAGATTTGTAAATTCCTGTAATTCATAAACCTTTTTTTTTTTTCAAAATTGTTTTTATTGGTTTTAGAAAAATACTCTACAAAACAGAGCCTCTGGGCATTCCTCAGCTCAAAAGAAAACAATATATAAAAACAATCCTAGCTGTAGTCACAACTCCAGTACCCCTCGATCATGGAGGGTAGCAGCATCCATATGACCAAGGTAGGCAATCAGGAGGTGGTAGGAGTTAGGCACTATCATAGTGATTGGGCACATATCATATTTCAGAATTACAGGCACAATAAATAATAAAGTGCAGGATGAACAATGTATAGTCCCAGGAGATGCTAAAAGGTGAAGAGGAGGTACACCGAGTGGACCACCAAGTCAACCAATTCATGAATCTTTAAGGCTGGATTCATACTTCCGTGTCCTGGTAATGCGCAGGTTATTATGCGCATTATTGCAATGTGCGGTAATTTTGTTGCCATTTTGAATGGCATTCCAACACACTGCACCTGTGCAGTAGGGAGTTGTGAAAAAAAAGGAGTCATTTGAGATTTTTGAGTCATTCCACTCACTCTGTAAAAAAATAAAAGTCAGCAGCTACAAAAACTGTAGCTGCTGACTTTTAAAAAACAGCCACTTATCTGTCCCTCGATCTCGTGTTGCCCCCGACGCAGCCCGTTTCACCGGCCGTCCTATATTCCAGGTGCCGGCATCTTCAGTGTGGGCACCTGGCTGTGACAGCTTGCGGCTTCACAGTCGGGTACCCACTGCACATGTGCGAGAAGCGCTGCGCTTCCTGAGTGGCCCCGTTGTCTTCTGGGACCTGTCACGTGTCCCACAAGACTACAGGGAGGGAGGGTAGGAGGACACGCCTAGCGTGTACCTAGCGTGTACCTGCTCCCCCCCGCTCCCCAAAGGTGCCAATCCTTAATGGGGAGCGGGGGGACCAATCTTTAACTTCCCCTTTTGGGTGGACCTCCGCTTTAAGCATGTTAGAGTGTGTTGGCAGCCTATTCCTTTCGAACTGGCTGCCATAATGCAATGCAAGTTAACACATAACGCATGTTAACGCTCAGCAAAGCCCTTACAAACAACTGTACCTTTTTTACAATTGTCCTGTAATAAAACCAACCAGGTGGCAATCATAAAGTACTAAGTAAAATTATCAACAGCTATGCTATCATATCATTAGCGAGGTTGACATAGGGTGATAGAGCCACACGACAAGGGACTTGGGCATGAACAGCTTAGTTTACACCTTGCAGAGCAAATCCTCCCCTGGCATACAATCAATGTCAAATGAGTTTATAAAGTTGAACCGAACCAAGGGGAAAAAAACCCCAAAGCAAAACAATCCTAAGGAACTGAGTAAATAAATACTGCGAACTGGGTCTCTAATAGAAGCCATGATTCCAGAAGGAAAAGGGGGAGAGGAGAATAAGAAAGAGATTGAAGGAAGAAAGAAAAGAAAAGGAAGAAAATCAAGGTCAGGAGATAGGTTGTCCACCCCCCAGATCATCGTTGAAACAATCTCCATTTTTTTTAATGTTTTTTAGTTCGCTTGAGAGCGTCCTTTGTAGTGTGTAGCGGATTCATCTAGAATTGTTATTATTAATGAGGCCACACCCCTCTAGCACCTGCTAGATTATATACTGTACATGTACATGCTATTGGTATTTGAGGACATGTATATCGTTCTTCCATTGCTGTGAGCCTAGGACCCGGTTTACCCTGGATCAGCGTCATTAGTTGCATAGTGTGTGTGGGCTAGTCACCAGCACCATAATAACCTGTGGGCATGGCCGACTCACCCGATGTACATGGGGCCTTTTGCGCTCTCACACTCTTCTCCTTCCTCAGGGCGCTTCATTGTACGTGTTTGCTAATGTCCAAGAACAGGCGGGGCCATGTTCATGTGACATCAACATTATGGCAGTACCCCAACTTAGAAGCGAACAGTACACCCCAGTGTCTCTGTATCATAATCTGAAGCTGTCGGCCTCCCAGTCCCATGATACATACACCTGCTAAGAATGCAACATTTTGAAGGAGACACCACGGAGCAGTGTCCCATTCCACCAGTTCAGCTTGACTGCCATCTCCCTCTCAGTGACAGAATGGGGTCCCACCAGGCACCAGCACACAATAATTAACTCTTTTCTCTCCTATACTATGTGATTAGGTCCCCAGGGTCTCCGCTATGTGAGTCCGGTCCCAGTTGTTGGTGCAACGACAGTTCGGGAGGCAGGCCATGTATCATTCCCCTCACTATGCATGAGACCCATTACCCCTGCCGGTACTGTTTTCCCAATGTCTGGCTATCATATCATCCTTCTCTGGTACTTGTTGCCCTTAGAAATGGCATGACACCAGTTCACCCTGAGTGAAGGCCCTGTTCTTCCATACACCATTACCACCATGCACCCCTTTAAGTAACTTCGGACCAGGCTAGGACAAAGTTTCAAAAGCTTTACTGGAAACTCTCAGCATACAGTTCCAAAAAAAGTGCACAGTCTTTTACTAACATCCCTAATCCCTAACTCAGATGTCAGGAAAGGTTTGCCCATAATGCAGGCGAATATTCTTTGTGTACAAATATGCACATAACAATGACTGGCCAGACAGATGTTCATGTACTTGGGCATAGTCGCGCGCATTTGCGTGTGCACATGAGCACTTGCGCATCCAGACATACGCCTATCACTAATGCTGGCGCCAAAAGGGCTATTTAAACTGGCTGCAGTAATGTCTCTTTGCCGTTTGGTCTTTAGCTCCTGAATGTGTATCCTGATCCTTGTGCCTCACTCCTGATACTGAACCAGCTTGTTCCTGACCTCCACTTGTCTGCTACCTGCCCTGACTTCTAGCTTGTCTTGGATTACTCTTCTGCCTCCTGCTCCTGTCTGATTGAACCTCTGCTGCTGACCTGGCCTGTGACCCGACTATGCTAACTCCTGCCATCTATGCCTGATCTGCCCAACTGCTATTGACCCAGCTCATCTGACCTTGCATCCTCCAGCTTGCTCCATCCCCAGCTTGATCCATCCATCCAGTATGGCTGGTTCCGGATTCTGCTCTCTGCCATCAGTCTGTCCTACTGCTTCGCCTGCCTGCTGGCTACTGCTGAAACACAGACTACTGGACTAATCACAGGCACTCATACCTCACCATGCTCCTGCAGTCGCTGTCCCACTATCAGTAGCCCTTGAGCCGGAGCTGTACGGGAGGCCTGCCTCTTCACGTCAGGCTCACTATCCAGATACGTGACACCAGGCTTGTGGCTCCCCCAGCATACTTGCACAGGCAAGAGTCCATCCAAAGCAGAGTCCACAGTGGCAGATCTCCAGAGCTGGTGTTCTTCAGGGAGGACTGCAGGTCTCAGTAATCCCCCTACATGTGGAGGCTTCCTAGAGGCAGTCGAGGCTCTCTCTAGCAGCTGCAGCAGCTCTGTGATGTGCCTGGAGTTTACATGCTGTATCTTGTCTGTGTCTGTCCCTATGCAGATTGTCTGACTGGGCAGAGCCCTCCCCCCTTTTATATCAGCACAAGGAGAGAGGCAGAGCTCAGTAGAAAGTGCAGGAAACAGGTTAACTGTTTCCCTCCCCGCTGGGGCAACAGCTGTCTCACTAACCAGCATTTCAACCTGCTTACAAACCAATGATTCTTTAGGGCTAGGACTTGCATCATCATTTGTTACTGTGGTGTTGGTGGACAGCTCACACTATGGCAACACATGATGCTGCTCCAGGGCTAGCAGCATGCAGGAGTGCCCCCAGCTTTCACGAAAGAATGGAAGTCCACCTCCTCCAGACCTACTTCACCTCCTGCCCTGTGCCACACTGTTGGTGAAAAAAGGCAGGACTCTGATGTGAAGAGGAGACTAAATGATTGAGAGGACTCTGTGAATGGTGAGCTCTGTGATGGCAGAACACTGAAATGATGACAGTACTCTCTAACTGGGTATGGTATGCAAAGCATTAGAAAGGTGTTGTATTAGGTTATATGACATGGTATGTAAAGCATTAGAAAGGTGCCACCAGTACAAAGGTCCTCCCTACCAAAAATAAAATGCTCATCTCTGTTTCTGAATCAGACTCGATATGGATAACGAATGAATAACCAAAGGAGAGTTTTATGACAGTTTGTCATATAAATTGGTTGGTTGTCTGATGCTCATTGCACATCAAAATATAAAAATATAATAGAGCTGGAGGATTTAGAGTTGTCTGAAACACAGAGTGATGATACGTTTAATTATCTCTGAAAGCACATTGTGGTATGTAACATGAAAAACAATCCAACAAGTACAGCAATAAGAATAAACAACAAAATACATTTACCAGAGTAAGAGAGAAAACCCTTCTTTGTGTGTGTGCTGCATTTGACTTAATAAATATGCAACCATTACAAGACGGAAACCGTAGGATAAAAAGCTTTACTATATGGATGAATCACACCAAGTGGTATGAGTTGGTTTTGTTTTGTTTTGTTTAACAAGGACTTGTTTGTGTGTTTGAGGATGTATGTGTAAAAGGTGTTGAATAAATGCTTGGTGCACAACTCTGTTAGATGCTTGTGGACAGCATACCCTTTACTGCCGAAAGACATCTGTGATATAGCAAGTCAGTTTTGTTGCAATAGTAGAGAATGTAGAATAACCAAGTGAATAGTAATAGTTTCTTCTGTTGGCAGTTTGCCACATGGACAGGCATTTTAGCCCATTGTGTCAAAAGTTATTACACAGAATTCAACTGGCTGTCATCTCCAAAAAACGTCATTCGTGGTGCCATCAAGTTCCTGTTCTTTGTGCCAAGACCTTAAAGTGTACCTCTATTGATTTTCTTCCAATTAAACTTTCCCCTGGATATTATAAAAGGCATGTACATGTCAATCATGACAAGTTTTCTTCTAGAGTGAACTTTCATCTATTATAAAAATACTGTAGTATAATAAAAGAAAAAATGTATCACGTTCATGTGGGAAGCTGGATGCAGAAAGCTAGGTGTACCCTAAAAATGGTCAGTAATACTACCGATCACAGTAGTGAGTCTTTTGCAAAGCAAACAAGATGGGGTGGGGTAGGACGAAGTGGTCTAGCTGAAGCTGGTATTTGTATAATAGATTGCCCTGGGAAATCAAGTGATGTCTTGTGATACAGAGAAAACTACAGATGTGTGTAGGCACTTCCAGTACCTTCTATATAGTCCAGTAGAACTTTGCTTATTAATAAGAAAAAGACTGAAGGTTTGCTCTGAGTGCCTTACATATAAGCAACCTAGAGGAACAACATGAAGCAATTTCCTGATAGACCGTAGAGCTAGGTTTTGACAAACATCTGCACCATCAATAGGAAAGTCAAGTTTCTTCCACATACAGTTGTGGCCAAAATTATTCAACCCCCAATGCTGTAAAGGGGTTTAGGGACTATAGTGTACATTTGGAATTGTATTCAGAATCAAATCCTACAAGGACGTTGTAACTACCCAAATGCAACTAAAATGACATCAATTGTTTATGTAATACAGTAGTAAATGGTTCTTATGTGGTTTCTTCATTGCCACAATTATTCAACCCCTTAAAGACTACCACTCTGAAGAACAGAGGTTCATACAGGTGCTTTCCATCAGGTATTGAAAACACCTGTGGATGTCACCGAGCAGCAATCAAGCATAATAAGCACCAATTAGGCAGCTTTAAAATGACTGTGATACTCAGCTCCTTCTAGACATTTACTGGTGTGGTTACAAACATGGTGAAGGCAAGAGAATGGTCCAGGAAGACAAGAGAAGAGGTGATTTCTCTTCACAGGAAGGGCAATGGCTATAAGAAGATTGCAAAGATGTTAAACATACCAAGAGACACCTTAGGAAGCATCATTCGCAAATTCAAGGCAAAGGGCACTGTTGAAACGCTACCTGGTCGTGGCAGAAAGAAGATGCTGACTTCGACTGCTGTGCGCTACCTGAAGCGTAGAGTGGAGAGAAGTCCCCGTGTGACTGCTGAGGAACTGAGAAAAGATTTGTCAGATGTGGGTACAGAAGTTTCAGCCCAGACAATAAGACGCACACTGCGTAATGAAGGCCTCCGTGCCAGAACTCCCAGGCGTACCCCCTTGCTGTCTCCAAAGAATAAGAAGAGTCGACTGCAGTATGCCAAAAGCCATGTGGACAAACCACAAAAGTTGTGGGATAGTGTTCTGTGGACTGATGAAACAAAATTAGAACTGTTTGGGCCCATGGATCAACGCTATGTTTGGAGGAGGAAGAACAAGGCCTATGATGAAAAGAACACCTTGCCTACTGTGAAGCATGGTGGAGGGTCAATCATGCTTTGGGGCTGTTTTGCTTCTGCAGGTACAGGGAAGCTTCAGCGTGTGCAAGGTACCATGAATTCTCTTCAGTACCAGGAGATATTGGATGGAAACGTGATGCAGTCCGTCACACACCTGAGGCTTGGGAGACGTTGGACCTTTCAACAGGACAATGATCCCAAGCATACCTCCAAGTCCACTAGAGCATGGTTGCAGAGGAAAGGCTGGAACATTTTGGAGTGGCCATCGCAGTCACCAGACTTAAATCCGATTGAGAACCTCTGGTGGGACTTAAAGAAAGCAGTTGCAGTGCGCAAGCCTAAGAATGTGACTGAACTGGAGGCCTTTGCCCATGAAGAATGGGCGAAGATACCCGTAGATCGCTGCAAGACACTTGTGTCAAGCTATGCTTCACGTTTAAAAGCTGTTATAACTGTAAAAGGATGCTGTACTAAGTACTAAGATTGAATGTCACTTGGGGGTTGAATAAAACTGATAATGCTGTGAGCACAGAAAAGACATTTGTGGTTATTTCATTATAACTGTTATGTTATATTTGTCTGACCTACAAGTGCCTCTTTAATGTAAATGTAAGCAAGATGACTGAATGATCAAAAGCAATGTCAAACTGGCCAAAACACTCAATTTCAGTGGGGGTTGAATAATTTTGGCCACAACTGTAGATGTCTGCTGCAATTATTTCCACTCTATACATGGTGAGGTCCAATATTGTTCTATGTACAATCCTTATTTTATTGATTGCATGTAATATTCTAATTTTCTGAGATTGTGGATTTGGGGATTTCATGAGCTGTAAGCCATAATCATCACAATTATGACAAATCACGGCTTGAACTATCTTGCTTTGCATGTAATGAGTCTATCTCAGATATTAGTTTCACCTTTTAAGTTGCATTACTGAAATAAATAAACTTTTGCACGATATTTTAATTTTTCGAGTTTCACTGGTACCTATATGCCTCTCATCGATGAGCCTATTTCTCTGTTCTTTTATTGCTCTGTACATGTTATTTCATGATTCTGCTCAACTCTGTTTGTTGTAAGCATTTTGAAAATCAATAAAAGTAAATTATAATAAAAAACAAAATTGGCCTCACCGAATGAAAGGGAAGCATAGATACAGTAGCCATCAGATCTACATTGTTGGTTTTTTGCCAACCCATACGCTTATATGCACATAGGTTATATTATTCAGCCTGTTTCAAGGATCAAAATCTATTTGTTAGAGAACAACAGAGTACATCTCCACAGACTTTTTAAACCCCTGGTGCCCATCAAAGGGCCACATGTGAACCTTCGAAATTTATTGTACAGCTGTCAATCCCAAGTAGCTGGTAGTTACATGTCACCAGTTTCTAGTTGTCTCCTGCGGCATATCTTCATTCTCCAAATAAACCTTTAGTATGTCCACATCCTTGGACCATTGCCTGCAGTATGCCAGCAGTCTTTCACAATTTTCTGTAACATTTCATATATCGAATACCAGGGTTTTTCTCCCAAAAAATAGGTGCAGGAACAAACCCCTTCTGATTGACTTCTTGTCTTCACCCCCTACCCACCTCTGAGCATCGTCTCTTGGTTCCACCCCTTACCCATCTCCTAGTACTCCTTTTAGAGAATACAGAGCCTAGTATAATTTTGTGGTACTAAGCAATTTGTATATAATTTGTTGATGATAACAAGAAAAGCAGTAAAATAATTCCCCTATAGCCAGTAACAATAGACCCTCACCCCCAGCAACAATAGATCCCCCCACAACAAAATACCACCACAGCAGCATTAGACAACCAGTTTCCTGACTACAAATGTTGTATTAGTGACCTATCCCTTGCTGAAACCTCTAGGCTTGGCCTATATAAGCAGATACAATCACTATGGACAGTCTTTATCAGATAGCTGAACTCACCAAACACCTGTTTTCTCATCCACGAAAACTTTATTGCATGCAGCAGGTTAACAGCAGACAACAGATGTGGCAGATGGTTGAAAAGACGGTATTTGCAGGTCAAATCCTGGTAATGTGTTCTTGGATGCGAGTAGATTACATGTGGCCTTAAGACAAGCGGCCATATTCATCCCAAAGAAGACAGTGTGAGAAGGAAAAGGAAGTGCATCACAAGTGGGAGGAACACAGGATGGAAGACAGAAAAGGATGGTGAAATAACCAAAATGACCAGAAGATGGCAGTATATTAACTGATAATATAACTAATTATACTGTCGCTAATAAACAATGGCTTAAGGAAATTGTACATTCTCAATTCACAGTACTATGAATGTTAACCATGACTATGCATTGTGCCATATGTTTACACAACAAGTGTAACCGTACACCCAGCAACAACAGATCCCCCAGTAGCCAGCATTGATAGACTATCCAGCAATTATCAACAATAGACCCCTCCTCAACAGTAGATCCTTTCCAGCAACAGTTGACCCCCAACCAAAAAAGACTGCCACACAAAAATAGATCCCCTGCAGTGATAATAGATTCCCCAGCAGCCAGCATCAAAACCATAAGCAACATTCAGCTTCCATATTTTCATCCTCGGCTGCTTAGATTGAACTCACCTGATATCACACTTACAAACAGAAATGGGACATGGATGACATCCAGGAAAAATAAGTTGCCAAACCACGACCCACCCTCTCCAGCTAATCACTGTAGTCATTTAAAAAAAACTACAATGAATGCCCCAAATACCTAAATCTGTGGTCACCTATAGCACTGGTTCCTGAGCCTTCTCTTCTCCTCATGGTAGAGTTTGAGGGTTTTTCTTGGGATTCGATGGGTGATGTGGACACTTTTTCTTGGCTGTCCATCTGGAAAATTCCAGATGCTTAAAGACACTATGGCAAGGGACACCATCAAGAGCAGTTGGCAGCAGGCCAGGACTCAAGTGGCAGATTAGTGGTCTTCACTCCAGCCAGCAAGGGACAAAAACAATGTATTCAGATGAGTGGAAAACCTCTCTGGAAAGACTTTTTTTTTTTTTTTTTTTTTTTTTAAAGTAAAGGGCTGTGGACGTGGGAAATAGGGTGAGCAGGAGGAATGGGGACAGAATCTTCCCAGAGAGCTTTAAGAAACCCAGTTCTAAGCATTGATTTAATTTTAAAAACAAATGTTTAATCATGTTGTCCTAGTAATTGTGTGTCTATGTCTTAGTCTCAGGGCCTCAGTCTCTGATGACTTAGCATGTTTTACAGGGCACTCAGCTGAGCACACACCTCTTATCTGAGGAAGGTCACTTGTATTTTTTTTACATGCTTACTCTTGTAGAAAAAGGGACTTTTTTATGTTGGGTATTTACTCGTTTAGTTTTCGGTTTCCTTTCTTTACTTCAGCCAGTGTCATGTAAACACTGTGGTTTGTTAAGCAACCAGTCATTTAAAAAAAATGTCAAAAGCAAGTGTACCATTTACAGTAAAGCGGAACTTAGCATGTGCAATGCACACATTATACCCGATTGCTTTATACACTCCCACATAAAAACCACAAAGAAAACTCACTTCTTTACGCATTCTGATACTCCAGTCAAAAACATTTTTTTTGGGGGGGGTTAGATTGAGTTAGAGGGTTAAACAATAAAATCTCAGTCAAGTTTTCATTTTGTGTGTTCCATTAAGCACAGCTCCCAACTGTCCCTGATTTCGAGAGACTGTCCCTGATTTGGAACAAAGTCCCTCTGTCCCTCTTTCCTCCTCATTTGTCCCTCATTTTGGTCTGATTTATATAGTTGTATATAAATAGCACTTTTTATCTTTCAAAAAGTGTTTCCCAGTGCTAAACCATTCATCCAATTTCTAAATTTCTGCATGTGTACATTTCTAAAGCCAATAAAAAGGAATAGTAGTGGTAAAAACAAGCACTTGTGGGTTTAACTAATAATTATATTTTTGGATAATTCTCCTTTATGGGGTCCTGGCAGGGACGTGTCCTAGGTTTACATACTTTTGCTAATAGGTGTCCCTCGTTCCCATCTCAAAAAGTTAGGAGGTGTGCATTAAGGCACCCCGCCCTGCAAGGATTAAATACGCATTAGGTCTAGGGGAAGCCGAAGAAGCTACATTACTTACCTTTCCCCCAACTTTGACTGGCTCCAGGGCTCTTCTTCTGCCCCCCTGGTGCTTCAGGCTTTGAGTTCCCTATGTGTCATCACATACAATGCAGGACTATCAACCCTGCATTGTAAGTGGAGGAGTCAGAAGTGCGACCACAGCCAAGGAGCACCTTAGAGAGAAAGCTTTGGAGAACCGGTTGCACCACTGGAGGGAAGTCATAAGGAAAGTATCACTCTTTATACCTTAACCCCTAGACTGAACAAGCTTCTGGTTGATGCTACAGAGTTAAATCACCAAAGGTTCCTTACAGTCCTCTGAGAAAATGCAACAGGAGTGGGGGCACCTTAAAGTGAAACTCCAGGAAAAAAAACCTTTTCTATGACTTTTGCCGTGTACTTCTACTGACGGTTTTATTAGGTCTGGATGGCTGCTGTGTAAGGTAATAATCTTATTTTCAATCATGCCAGATGTTACTGTCAGCACTGACGACCTTGTACAGTAAGGGGATCCAGTCAGTTACCCTACCTTTCCTCTCCTCTTATCCATTCACACAAGCTATTTTATTCTGTGAACAGTATACAAGGCATTTTGTGAATGGACAAGGGGAGAGGAAGGTAAACAACAGACTCTTATTTCTGCAATACCACTTTGAGTGACTATGCTTATTCAATAAGTCAAGATGTAAGGTATAAAACTCAATAATGCCCAGAGACCAGTCAGCTGCCATATTTGATTGCTGAGACCACTTTATTAGAAAAAATCTGGTTGCTATGAGTTACATTTTTCATATAATCAAATATCTCAATGCTTATTTAAAGAAGAAATCCGGGCACAATTATTATTTTTCCATGCGGTGGGGCTGTGCCTGCACTACATGGGTTTTTTTGTCTAGGAGCTCAGAAGGCAAAGATATACTTACCTAATCTGCCGATCTTTTGAATGCAAGACCGATACCCACCATTGCCCCCCCTCCACATGCTAGCAGTCTTGTGAATAGGATGTTCCTGACCAGGGGCGGACTGATAAGTCATGGGGCCCCCGGGCAATAGGGATCATGGGGCCCCTGTGTCCTTGCCCACACTCAAAGTACACCCAAAAAAGCCTATAAAAAAGGTAACAGGTGCATTTCATGGGGCCCCCTACTGACCCTGGGCCCCGGGGCAGTGCACGAGTGCTCGAATGGTCAGTCCACCCCTGTTCCTGATGTCATCACGCCCATAGACCAGCTCCAGATGTGAGGACAGCAGGTACAGTCCACCACTGGATGTGGGGAGTGCGATTTTCCGGAGGATCAGAGGAGTGGGTATGTACAGCTTTTCCCTGAAATATGAGCACTTAACCCATGCAGTGGGGGCACAGCCCCACTGCATGGGAGAATAACATTTTTAACAGGAGTTCTGCTTTAAAAAGCCAGTAATGGGCAAGAAAGTCAAACAACAGACCTAATGAGGTTTATTTACTAAAGGCATATAGGCAGTCCACTTTTCAAGGGAATCTTCACTAAGTTTAGCGAATTCCCAATCGTATGCAAGACATTTTAAAAAAATTGTATTTTTGCTTGCATTCGATTGGAGCTTCACCTCATTCAAAAATTTATGGGAAATTCCTCTGCAAAGGGTGATTTCCCTTGTAAAATCAACAGCCTATTTGCCTTTAGTAAAACATTTATTATATTTATCTACTCAGCCTTTTCCATAGTTTTTCAATAAAATGTAAATGTATTTTATGCAGTTGGGATATTTAATTTACACTGTAAAACACTTAACATAAATATGTATGTACGTAGTGTCCCTTGTTGAAAAAAAAAAAAAAAAAAAAAAAAGAATGCAGACTGTGAAAAGCAGACTCCTGACATTTTATAGCAGTGTTTATGAAGTATACGGTTAAACAGGTGACAGTGGCCATCCTAGGCCAAGGGTACGGCTCACCAGAACAGCTGCTTTCTGATGGTTCTAACACCAGTGCTACTAGTGCCACCTTGTGTTTGAAAGATAAAGCACTTAACATGCGTCAGATTTTTAGTGCTGTATGTACCATGTCATAGCTAAAGGTACCATCTGCAATTTTTTAAATAACATTTCCCAAACCCACACACAACAATTCTTAATTCTGTGATGAACCATCATAAGAGGTTGCCACACAACTCTTTCACAGCCTCCCATATCCTTGTTGCGAAACTGGTGGTTTCACCAGTGGTGAGTTAGCAGCAGGTAGAACGTGGCATGGTCCTGCTTGGATTTAGTGCTGATACGTTTAGTGCCTGTTAAGGTCATTGCCATTTAGATTGTATTAAATTTAATTTAGATGTTAAAGTTAGTATTAGTCCTCATGCACACTGGGTGTTTAAAAAATACTGGTAGTATCAGCATGTTAAAAATGTGGATTTTTCCAAATTTTTTAGCATTTTTGCATTAGCGTTTAGCCGCATTAACATTTTTAAGCGTTTCTTACACAAAAATATAATTAACATTTTGGCGGAAAAAAAAATACTGAAAAACGCTAGTTTTCTGCGTTTTACCGCATTTACAAGCATTAGAGTGTTATTACAGCTAAAAAAACTCCTCTAGAAATCCACTAGTTCTGGGTTTTTTCCAGTCAAAAAAATGCCCCTGCCAAAAAAACACTGAGTAGCCTCCCTGGAGATATTCCCGAGTGTAGCTCGGGGTAAGGTTTCAGTACCACAAGCGGTAACCCCGAGCTACTCTCGGGCTTACCATGCAGCGCTGCTCCGCGATCCCTCGATCACTTACCTTGTCCTTCGCTTCTGCGATGTCCCTCCTGCAGTGTCCCCGGCAATATAATCTGGGGGATGCCGGCATCTGTCATCTGGGTTCCGTCCCCTGCGAGCATCGGAATGTACAGGGAACGGAACGGGGGGAAATTTGAAAATGACAAAAAATTACATTCACTAAAATCACATAGTAAAACATTACTGTATCAAACCATTTCACATACATTTTGTCCCTAGTGCTTTGTCCTGCGCCCTGCCTGCATTTTTACTGTTCTTTCTACCTGGAAACTGAGAAATGTCCATGGCGTCCAAAAAGCGTCCCTTTAGGTCAAAATCGGTTTTAGACCAGCTAGAGAACAGCGATAGTAAATTAGAACCACTTGCAGAATTGAGTGATAATGATTCGTGGGGAAATTCGTCATCAGACACTGAAAACAATTTTGCGACTTTGCTCAGTTATGTGCAAACTTGGCGTTATGATTCAAATTTCAGTGTTTTTGGTTTGATTACATTATTGAATTAAATGTATTATTATTATATTATTATTTTTTATGATTATTTATTAAATTATAATTGATGATTTCGTGTTTCAAGTTTTATCATACCCGGGATGTTTACTAGACTCTTGTTCGGACAGATTTCAGTGAGTTATTCCTAAAAATTAAAGGCCTACAATAAAAAAAATACATATTTCCATGCAAAAAAATGTACTGCTTTAAGCACGGAAATATGGACATAATCAGACCGCTAGGGAGGTTAAAGCCTGTGTGTGCATGTAGACATAGGATAACATGCTGGGGAGTTTAATGGCTGTAGAAAAAAATGTCAAAAGCCAAAAACAGCCACTTTAAAAATGTCCAGTGTGCTTGAGAACTTAGGGGTTAAAAGGAATAGTGTTTTCTTTCTTTCTTTCTTTCTTTCTTTTTCTTTCTTTCTCTCGTTTTGTAATAATGCTCCTCCAAACATCAACTTAAGGAGGCAGAGACTGGCCCAGGCGACTCCACCTCCTCCTGAGTTGGTCTCCTTATGCTGTTTCTTCAAGGAGCATTGTTACAATATTAGATTTTAAAAAATATAATATAAAAAATAATTTTATTATATTGGTGGTTTTCAAAGATATAATTTTTCAGCACCTTAACCACTTGCTTACCGGGCACTTGTGCACCCTTCCTGCCCAGGCCAATTTTCAGATTTCAGCGCTGTCGCACTTTGAATGACAATTGCGCGGTCATACAACACTATACCAATATGAACTTTTTAGCATTTTTTTCACACAAGTAGAGCTTTCTTTTGGTGGTATTTAATTGCGACTATGGTTTTTATTTTTTGCACTATAAACAAAAAAAAAGCAAAAAATTAAAAAAAAAAGTTTTTCTTTGTTTCTATTCGAAAATTTTGCAAACAGGTAATTTTTCTCCTTTATTGATGTGCTTTGATGAGACTGCACTGATAGGCAGCACTGATGGGCACTGATGAAGTGGTAAGAACAGGCAGCACTGATGGGCACTGATAGGCTGCACTGATGAGGTGGTAAGAACAGGCAGCACTGATGGGCACTGATAGGCTGCACTGATGAGGTGGCACTGATGAGGCGGCACTGGTGGACATTGATGAGGAGGCAAACCGCCAGTTTGCACCTCAGACTGTCCAGGAGCTCAGTGATTCCCTGATCCAGATCAGGGAGGAAATACCCCAGGACACCATCCATCATCTCATTAGGAGCATGCCCCAACATTTGTCAGGCATGCATACAAGCACGTGGGGGCCATACAAACTACTGAGTACCATTTTGAGTTACTGCAATGAAATTTCAGCAAAATGGACTAGCCTGCTGCAAAATTTTTTCACTTTGATTTTCAGGGATCTTTGAATTCAGTCCTCTGTAGGTTGATCATTTCATTTCCATCAAACGATGGGGCATCCTTACGTTCCTAACACACTACCCAGTCCATATCAGTATAGATATCCAGCATGATATTTTTCCCCATTGAGATCTGATGTGTTTTCAAAGTGTTCCTTTAATTTTTTTTTGAGCAGTGTACTTATTATATTGTAAGATTCAGTCCAAATTCGGAAAAATAAAGTGCCCAAGTGTTGAATACTAATTGGAGAACTTCGTGCAAAAAATGACAGGTGCTCCTCTGTGCTCAATCAGTGCCCCACATGGATGTGCACTCACCGTTTACCGTCTTGCCATCATGCATTGGGCTAGTCCCAAACCAAGCGCTTAAGACCAACCTAGAGATAGGTGGTCCACGGCTAACAGTGAGTGCACATCTATGTGTTGCACTGATTGAGCAGAGAGGAGCACCTGTATTTTTTTGCACGAAGTTCACCAATTAGTATTCAACACTTGGGTACTTTATTTTTCCAAATTTGGACTGAATCTTACAATTATTCACTTTGTATATGTGAAGCATCATTACTCATGTCTTGTCAAAATTAATGCACTTAATTTATGCATGGTCCACATGGTATTTTGTTTGTTTTTGTGTTATTAGTTCACAAATTAGGACTGCAGCATATACTTATCAAAGTTGCATGAATATTTATTCCTAAGCTAAACAGCACTATATTTTACTTATTATATTGAAGCTTACCAATTCTTAGATGTGATGGCTTCATTAATTTTCTTTTTTAGGCTTTCTTTCTTCTATTTTCATCTAGTGATCTGGCCAGTAAGTCTCTTGTTTTTCAAAAGAACCAGCTCTATTCCAGATGTATCAGTTTACAGAGATGAGACAAACCGTTTACCATGAAAAGGGTTGCTTACAATGATCAGTTTTTATTTATTTATGTAAAACCTTTATCCCAAAAATAAAAAACTGTTTGCTGTAACTGATTATAAAGTATTAGCTGGAGTATCGTTCCAATGTGCAAATTCCAACTTCTCCTTGTCTATTTGGGAATAGAGAGTTCACCGCCTCCTCCTGTATCTCCTTATCGGCCCGTCACTGTGATAGGTGGACTTATGAACCAATTGTGAGGTGAGGGGGGATGTAGTTCTCAACATCACAAAGAATCAGCAAAAAGTAAGCAAAAATGCACACAATACCTATCAGTAATCAATAGGTGGCAGTACTGCTACACCTTGGCTAATACTGACATCTGTGAGCAATTCTGTACTTTTCCAGCAGAACCTTAATGACCTTAAAGTCTCCTGTGCATTCAATGTTGTCACATGATCTGCCTAAAAATCTTACATTGTGTGCCCTGCTTGCCCTTTATCTCTGTACCTGACACTACAATTGTATAGGTTTCATGCATAGCAGCAATTGAGGGTGAAGCCAGAAACCTTTTAAAGCTGAAGTTTAACTAAAAATTATTTTTGGCCCTATAACTTTAGTGACTTAACTTAGGTCTCGTTCACATAGGCAATGATGCCCATATAGTGCGAACAGGGCATTTTTTGCAACATCTGTAACTTCCAGGTGCTGCATGCAGGCAGTGTATTGAAGTCTATTAGGATGTGCAGCAACACAGATACAGCCACTTGTCCTAATGTGACAAACACTAGGAACAATTCACAAAGAGGTATCTTACCGCATAACAAGTATGCGGTAAGATACTGCACAGCGTTTTTTAAAATGTTTGCTGGCATTTACTAAAAAGCACTACTAAAATACTACATGAGTTATGCTGTATTTTAGTAGTGAAAACATGCTGTAATTAGTCATCGGCTGTCGGCGGGTTGCCCTCTGACTGCTGAATGCAAAAAAAAAAAAAAAGAAAATAATTGCCAGCAATTAAAAATTAAGAAAAAAAACCTCATGGGTCCCCCCACCAATCCATACAAAGCCTTTTGGGTCCATGGCCAGTGGTTGTGGGGGTCTGCGGTAGGGGACTTAACAAGGGGGTCCCCAGATCCTGGCCCCCTTTCATGTGAATGAGTATAGGGTACCTGCTGCTGCCTCTCACCCTGTGACCTGTCATTGTACAAATCCATCACGCAGCTTAGACCCTCTAATGCCTTGGTGCTCAACCTGTGGCCTGGGGGCTGGATGCAGATCTTTGGAACTTTTTGTGCGTTCCTCTTTGCTCTGCAGACAGTATTCTGTGTTTTGGTGCTTACTCAAGTCAGTGAAGGAAAATATACCATAGACTGCCTTCTAGTGGTTACATGGTTTGCTTTCTTTCTTTCACACTGTCTTACTTGTGTTCTCTATCGCTTCTTATGTTTTTTTCTACTGATCTATTCAAATGCACACTGCTGAGAAATATCAAATGTGACAGAAATAGTATTTAAAGGGGCTGTAGGGGGTGCAATTGTGGGAGCATGTCTGCAGTGTGACCATCTCCAGTAGTATTTCTGCAATCTCTGACCATCTCCTATACAATGTCTGCAGTCTCTGGCTATCTCATGTAATATGTCTGTAATCTATGACCATCTCCTGTTACACATCTGCACAAATGTGGGAGCTTGTCTGCAGTCTCTTGCCATATCCTGTAGTATGCCTGCAGTCCCTGACCATCTCTTGTAGTATTCCTGCAGTCTCTGACCATCTCCTGTAGTATGTCTGCTGCCTCTGACCATCTCCTGTGTGTCTGCAGTCTCTGGTCATCTCCTGTAGTATTCCTGTAGTCTCTGACCATCTCCTGTAGTATGTCTGCTGCCTCTGACCATCTCCTGTGTGTCTGCAGTCTCTGACCATCTCCTGCAGTGTTTCTGCAGTCTTTGACCATCTCCTATAGTATGCCTGCAGTCTCTGACCATTTCCTGTAGTATTACTGCACTCTCTGACCATCTCCTGTGTGTCTGCAGTCTCTGACCATCTCCTGTAGTGTGTCTGCAGTCTCTGATCATTTCTTGTAGTATGACTGCAGTTCCTGACCATCAGCTGTACTATGTCTGCATCTCTGACTATCTCCTGTAGTATGTCTGCAGTCTCTGACCATCTCCTGTAGTATGTCTGCAGTTTCTGGACATCTATTGTAGTATGCCTTCAGTCTCTGACCATATCCTATAGTATGTATTTCAGTCTCTGACCATCTCCTATAAAATGCCTGCAGTCTCTGGCTATATCATGTATAGAGATGAGCGAAGTATTCAAAAATTCGATTCGGCTGATTTGGCGAATTTGAGGAATAAATTTGATTCGATGCGAATATATTCGCTGCGAATTTAACTTTAAAAAGGGTGTTTCTAGGCTTCAGAGAGCCTTTATATTAGTGCAGAACACTGTACCTTTAATTTAAATGCCCTTGGAGTCTGCTGGGGAAGAGAAATAATACTGTCAGTCAGTATGACCTATGATCTTAGAATCACCGCACACTTCACTCATTTGGGCAGTCACGGGGCAAAAACCAGAGTGTGGAGCCACAGTGTGGCGGTGGAGGCAGCAGCAATGGGAGGCCATACAGCACCCTATGACAAAATGGAACCCACCAGCAGTGTGAGGAGACCTGAAAGTGGCACATGGCAGAGTGTGGCGATGGAGACAGCAGCAATGGGAGGCCGTACAGGGACCCATGAGACACTCTGGACCTGGCAGCAGCATGAGGAGGCGGTACAGGGGCCCATGACAGATTACGGGCCTGGCAGCAGCATGAGGAGGCGGTACGGGGGCCCATGACAGATTACGGGCCTGGCAGCAGCAATGGGAGGCCCGTAATCTGCCAGCACCCTATGACAAAATGGAACCCACCAGCAGTGTGAGGAGACCTGAAAGTGGCACATGGCAGAGTGTGGCGATGGAGACAGCAGCAATGGGAGGCCGTACAGGGACCCATGAGAGACTCTGGACCTGGCAGCAGCATGAGGAGGCGGTACGGGGGCCCATGACAGATTACGGGCCTGGCAGCAGCAATGGGAGGCCCGTAATCTGCCAGCACCCTATGACAAAATGGAACCCACCAGCAGTGTGAGGAGACCTGAAAGTGGCACATGTCAGAGTGTGGCGATGGAGACAGCAGCAATGGGAGGCCGTACAGGGACCCATGAGAGACTCTGGACCTGGCAGCAGCATGAGGAGGTGGTACGGGGGCCCATGGCAGATTACGGGCCTGGCAGCAGCATGAGGAGTCGGTACGGGGGCCCATGGCAGATTACGGGCCTGGTAGCAGCAATGGGAGGCCCGTAATCTGCCAGCACCCTATGACAAAATGGAACCCACCAGCAGTGTGAGGAGACCTGAAAGTGGCACATGGCAGAGTGTGGCGATGGAGACAGCAGCAATGGGAGGCCGTACAGGGACCCATGAGAGACTCTGGACCTGGCAGCAGCATGAGGAGGCGGTACGGGGGCCCATGACAGATTACGGGCCTGGCAGCAGCAATGGGAGGCCCGTAATCTGCCAGCACCCTATGACAAAATGGAACCCACCAGCAGTGTGAGGAGACCTGAAAGTGGCACATGGCAGAGTGTGGCGATGGAGACAGCAGCAATGGGAGGCCGTACAGGGACCCATGAGAGACTCTGGACCTGGCAGCAGCATGAGGAGGCGGTACAGGGGCCCATGACAGATTACGGGCCTGGCAGCAGCATGAGGAGTCGGTACAGGGGCCCATGGCAGATTACGGGCCTGGCAGCAGCAATGGGAGGCCCGTAATCTGCCAGCACCCTATGACAAAATGGAACTCACCAGCAGTGTGAGGAGACCTGAAAGTGGCACATGGCAGAGTGTGGCGATGGAGACAGAAGCAATGGGAGGCCGTACAGGGACCCATGACACACTCTGGACCTGGCAGCAGCATGAGGAGGCGGTACAGGGGCCCATGACAGATTACGGGCCTGGCAGCAGCATGAGGAGTCGGTATGGGGGCCCATGGCAGATTACGGGCCTGGCAGCAGCAATGGGAGGCCGTACAGGGACCCATGACACACTCTGGACCTGGCAGCAGCATGAGGAGGCGGTACAGGGGCCCATGACAGATTACGGGCCTGGCAGCAGCATGAGGAGTCGGTACGGGGGCCCATGGCAGATTACGGGCCTGGCAGCAGCAATGGGAGGCCCGTAATCTGCCAGCACCCTATGACAAAATGGAACCCACCAGCAGTGTGAGGAGGCCTGAAAGTGGCACATGGCAGAGTGTGGCGATGGAGACAGCAGCAATGGGAGGCCGTACAGGGACCCATGAGAGACTCTGGACCTGGCAGCAGCATGAGGAGGCGGTACGGGGGCCCATGACAGATTACGGGCCTGGCAGCAGCAATGGGAGGCCCGTAATCTGCCAGCACCCTATGACAAAATGGAACCCACCAGCAGTGTGAGGAGACCTGAAAGTGGCACATGGCAGAGTGTGGCGATGGAGACAGCAGCAATGGGAGGCCGTACAGGGACCCATGAGAGACTCTGGACCTGGCAGCAGCATGAGGAGGCGGTACAGGGGCCCATGACAGATTACGGGCCTGGCAGCAGCATGAGGAGTCGGTACGGGGGCCCATGGCAGATTACGGGCCTGGCAGCAGCAATGGGAGGCCCGTAATCTGCCAGCACCCTATGACAAAATGGAACTCACCAGCAGTGTGAGGAGACCTGAAAGTGGCACATGGCAGAGTGTGGCGATGGAGACAGAAGCAATGGGAGGCCGTACAGGGACCCATGACACACTCTGGACCTGGCAGCAGCATGAGGAGGCGGTACAGGGGCCCATGACAGATTACGGGCCTGGCAGCAGCATGAGGAGTCGGTACGGGGGCCCATGGCAGATTACGGGCCTGGCAGCAGCAATGGGAGGCCGTACAGGGACCCATGACACACTCTGGACCTGGCAGCAGCATGAGGAGGCGGTACAGGGGCCCATGACAGATTACGGGCCTGGCAGCAGCATGAGGAGTCGGTACGGGGGCCCATGGCAGATTACGGGCCTGGCAGCAGCAATGGGAGGCCCGTAATCTGCCAGCACCCTATGACAAAATGGAACCCACCAGCAGTGTGAGGAGACTTGAAAGTGGCACATGGCAGAGTTAACATGTTTGGGGCATGATTCATGGCGGATTTAGTCAGTTGTGTCAGGAACTGGTGGTTTGAAATCCAGACTAATCCACGCCTGATTCATTTTCACAAACGTGAGTCTCTCCACACTTTGGGTGGACAGTCGTGTCCTCCGCGGAGTTACAATACCTCCTGCCGCACTAAACACGCGCTCCGATGCCACGCTACTGGCCGGGCATGACAGCCTTTCAAGGGCAAATTCAGCTAGTTGGGGCCAAAGGTCAAGTTTCGTTGCCCAGTAGTCAAGGGGATTGTCTACCTCGGTTGGCAGGGTGCTGTCCAAGTAGGCCCAAGCCTGTTGTTTGAGGTCCTGCTCCAGGTCCACCTGATGCTGCTGCTGCTGCTGCTGCTGCGGCTGGTTAGTAGTTTCCTCACTGCGCTGGTGAAGAAAGCTACTCATCATCGACTGCAGACTGAGGCAGCCGCTGCTGGTGGAGCTGCCACTGCTCCTACCACCCCACCCCTCCCCTGCTGCCATGGCAGCGGAACGCGAGCGCACAGGGCCCACAGTGTCTGAGGATGGACGTTGGCGCAGAAAGGTAGAGACCAACTGACTACATAGGTGGTTTTTATAGTACGTTATTTTGGCCTCCCTCTCAGCAGGTGTGAAAAAGACCACCATTTTTGAACGGTAGCGAGGGTCCAACAAGGTGGACAGCCAAAAGTCATCCCTCTGTCTGATGGTTATTATTCGGCTGTCGCTACGCAAGCAACCGAGCATGCTATGGGCCATTTGTGCCAAGGAATGCGAGGGACTCCCTGCCTCCATCTCCACAGCATACTGCCACGGTGCGTCTGGGTCCTCTGTCTCCTCCTCCTCCTCCTCTACCAGATGCTCCTGCTCCTCCACTCCTGTCCGCTGAGTGGAAAAACCACCCATTTCACTCAATAATTCCTGAGCACCAATGTCCTCCTCTACCTCCTCCTCTTCTTCCTGTCCTGCCCCCACAGGGGTCATGTGGCGTTTAGATCTGTGCGCCACGTCTACCGCACCCTGACCAGCCATTGTTAACAGCATTTGTTCCAGGAAGTGCAACAGAGGAATGACGTCGTTCATCCCATAGTCCTGCCGACTCACGAATAGCGTGGCCTCCTCAAAGGGCCTGAGCAAGCGGCAGGTGTCACGCATGAGCTGCCAATGGCTGACATCTAAGTTACACAGGGGAGTACCTTTATCCGCTTGTAACATCAGAAAATCGGTGATGGCCTTTCGCTGTTCGTAAAGGCGGTCTAACATATGTAGGGTTGAATTCCACCTTGTTGCAACGTCGCAGATCAGGCGATGCTGTGGAATTCCGTTCTGCCGCTGCAGCTCAAGGAGGGTGTGCTTTGCAGTGTAGGAATGGCTGAAATGCATGCAAAGTTTACGTGACATTTTAAGGATGTCTTGCAGTGGGATGGTGGATTTTAGGAACCGCTTGACAACCAGATTGAACACGTGAGCCATGCATGGCGCATGGCACAACCTTCCTTGACGCAGAGCAGACACCATGTTCTTTCCGTTGTCGGTCAACATGGTTCCGATTTTCAGTTTGCGCGGAGACAGCCATCTGTCGATTTCTCTGTTCATTACACTCAGAAGTTCTTCCCCTGTGTGACTACGTTCGCCAAGGCATACCAGGTGCAGCACAGCGTGACACCGTTGCGCCCTGCACATGTGATATGCTGGTCGGGTAATGGGACTTGGCACGGGGGTGGCGGCTGAGGACACGGCGGAAGAAGAGGTGGTAGAGGCGGACATCTTTGCTGGACCAAGGACGTGCAAACGTGGAGGCAAAAGCGGCGTGACCTGTCCAAGTTGCTGGTGCGGCTGTGCCGGCACCACGTTCACCCAGTGGGCCGTAAATGACATGTACTGTCCCTGACCGTAGTTACAGCTCCACACGTCGGCGCTGCCGTGCACTTTGGCAGAGACCGACATGCTCAAAGACTGGCCCACCATCTCTTCTACATGTGAATGCAGGGCTGGCACTGCCTTTTTGGCGAAGAAATGCCGGCTTGGCACTCTCCACCGCGGCGCGGCACAAGCCATCATTTCTCGGAAAGGTGCTGAGTCCACCACTTGGAAAGGGAGGGACTGCAGCACCAGCAACTTGGACAGGAGGATGTTCAGCTTTTGCACCGTCGGGTGCGTGCTCGCAAACTGTTGTCTCTTGGAAACGGATTCCAAGAAAGACTGCTGACGGAATCCGTGAAGAGGAGTAGCAGGAGAAGGAGCATCTGAACGAGCGGAAGATGCCAACGAGCGACAACTCCCCTCAGCAGAGGTGTTGGAGCCTTGACTGGCTGATAGAGGGCGATTGACGTCGGGTGACGGAGCAAGTAACGGAGCGGGTGATGGAGCGGGGGCTGGGGCAGGCAGAACCGCCGTATCTTTATCACGGTTTTCCCAGGCCACCGAATGGCGACGCTGCATATGCTGACGCAACGCTGTAGTCCCAACATGGGCCCCCTGGCCACGCTTGACTTTCTGCCCACATAGTCGACATACGGCTACGTTTACTTCCTCGGGCGGCTTGACGAAAAATTGCCACACCGCCGAGTAGGAAACTTTGCCCCCGCTACTCCTCACTGGCTGACTGCTACTTCCTCCGTGCACACCGGCACCACTACTGGCCGTGGTGGTAGGCTGCAGTGGAGCTGGTGCTCTACTCCGTGGCCGTTTGCCTCCACTGACACTGCTGCGACCCTGCTGCCTCCTGGGCAACCCACCGACTGTTTGGCTCGCTGCCAAGCTGGCACCCTCTTCTCCTGATGATGCGGAAGAAATAGCCTGATGACAACGAGGCTGCCAACTGCGATCAGCCTCATCATCATCAATTAGGGTCTCCGCCTCACTACTAGCCCCCTCGGCTGCGTGTGGGTCAGGAGACAGACCTGTCTCTAGACCGGCTACCGAGCCACTCTCCTCGCCAGTACTTCTTCGCCTGGCTGCTGAAGAGGCGGATGTCTCCCCCCGTTCCTGACCGCCCTCTGTTAGCTCTTCCTCACTGTACAGTGAGGCTGAGCCCACAGCATGCGATACTTCGCTTGGTGAGGGAACACCAAAGGACAGGGGCAGGTAGAGGACACGTGATTTCAGTGGGCTTGCTCCCGGGCCATGCCAACTAACGGTTGTGTCTGACGTACCCACCGACCGTTGGCTGTAGGTGTCAGAGGTGACCTGGGAAGAGGAAGACGACCGAGCCAACCAATCGATGACGGCAGGGTTGTCGGTGGAGACACGACCGCTGGATGACACCGGGAGCACTGGCCTCTGGCTGCGACTAGTGCTGCCTCGACCCCTTCCTCTGCTGCCACGTCTGCTCGCTCCTAAAACATGGCCTCCTCTGACACTCCTCTGCGTGTTGTCTGACATACTCTTTAATTCAACGATTCTGTGTCCTTGAGTAACGATTCTGTGTCCCTGAGTAACAGTTCTGTGTCCCTGAGTAACAATTCTGTGTCCCTGAGTAACAGTTCTGTGTCCCTGAGTAACAATTCTGTGTCCCTGAGTAACAGTTCTCTGTCCCTGAGTAACAATTCTGTGTCCCTGAGTAACAATTCTGTGTCCCTGAGTAACAATTCTGTGTCCCTCAGTAACAATTCTGTGTCCCTCAGTAACAATTCTGTGTCTGTCCCTGAGTAACAATTCTGTGTCCCTCAGTAACAATTCTGTGTCCCTCAGTAACAATTATGTGTCTGTCCCTGAGTAACAATTCTGTGTCCCTGAGTAACAGTTCTGTGTCCCTGAGTAACAGTTCTGTGTCCCTGAGTAACAGTTCTGTGTCCCTCAGTAACAATTCTGTGTCTGTCCCTGAGTAACAATTCTGTGTCCCTCAGTAACAATTCTGTGTCCCTCAGTAACAATTCTGTGTCTGTCCCTGAGTAACAGTTCTGTGTCCCTGAGTAACAGTTCTGTGTCCCTGAGTAACAGTTCTGTGTCCCTGAGTATCAATTCTGTGTCCCTCAGTAACAATTCTGTGTCCCTCAGTAACAATTCTGTGTCTGTCCCTGAGTAACAATTCTGTGTCCCTCAGTAACAATTCTGTGTCCCTCAGTAACAATTCTGTGTCTGTCCCTGAGTAACAATTCTGTGTCCCTCAGTAACAATTCTGTGTCCCTCAGTAACAATTCTGTGTCTGTCCCTGAGTAACAGTTCTGTGTCCCTGAGTAACAGTTCTGTGTCCCTGAGTAACAATTCTGTGTCCCTGAGTAACAATTCTGTGTCCCTCAGTAACAATTCTGTGTCCCTCAGTAACAATTATGTGTCTGTCCCTGAGTAACAATTCTGTGTCCCTCAGTAACAATTCTGTGTCCCTCAGTAACAATTCTGTGTCCCTCAGTAACAATTCTGTGTCTGTCCCTGAGTAACAATTCTGTATCCCTGAGTAACAGTTCTGTGTCCCTGAGTAACAATTCTGTGTCCCTGAGTAACAGTTCTGTTTCCCTGAGCAACAATTCTGTGTCCCTGAGTAACAATTCTGTGTCCCTCAGTAACAATTCTGTGTCCCTCAGTAACAATTCTGTGTCTGTCCCTGAGTAACAATTCTGTGTCCCTGAGTAACAGTTCTGTGTCCCTGAGTAACAATTCTGTGTCCCTGAGTAACAGTTCTGTGTCCCTGAGTAACAATTCTGTGTCCCTGAGTAACAATTCTGTGTCCCTGAGTAACAATTCTGTGTCCCTCAGTAACAATTCTGTGTCTGTCCCTGAGTAACAATTCTGTGTCCCTCAGTAACAATTCTGTGTCCCTCAGTAACAATTCTGTGTCTGTCCCTGAGTAACAGTTCTGTGTCCCTGAGTAACAGTTCTGATTCCCTGAGTAACAGTTCTGTGTCCCTGAGTAACAGTTCTGTGTCCCTCAGTAACAATTCTGTGTCCCTGAGTAACAATTCTGTGTCCCTCAGTAACAATTCTGTGTCCCTCAGTAACAATTCTGTGTCTGTCCCTGAGTAACAATTCTGTGTCCCTGAGTAACAGTTCTGTGTCCCTGAGTAACAATTCTGTGTCCCTGAGTAACAGTTCTGTGTCCCTGAGTAACAATTCTGTGTCCCTCAGTAACAATTCTGTGTCCCTCAGTAACAATTCTGTGTCTGTCCCTGAGTAACAATTCTGTGTCCCTGAGTAACAGTTCTGTGTCCCTGAGTAACAGTTCTGTGTCCCTGAGTAACAGTTCTGTGTCCCTCAGTAACAATTCTGTGTCTGTCCCTGAGTAACAATTCTGTGTCCCTCAGTAACAATTCTGTGTCCCTCAGTAACAATTCTGTGTCTGTCCCTGAGTAACAGTTCTGTGTCCCTGAGTAACAGTTCTGTGTCCCTGAGTATCAATTCTGTGTCCCTCAGTAACAATTCTGTGTCCCTCAGTAACAATTCTGTGTCTGTCCCAGAGTAACAGTTCTGTGTCCCTGAGTAACAATTCTGTGTCCCTAAGTAACGATTCTGTGTCCCTAAAGTATCTGTGGCCCTAACTCTGTCCCTAATACAGAGAGGTCTGTCTCTCTTGAATGACCGGAGGCAAATGGAGAATTGTAAGATGGCCGCAATTTATAGCTCCACCATTACACAGTGCTGGCTGGCTGGCTGCTGATTGGCTAATGCGATCACATGTCATGAATGAATGCATTATGGGTCAGCGTGCCTTGTCTGCGCACCTTACCAGAGATCCCCGCTCCGTCGCCACACATGTCGCCGCCATTTTTGGAAAAATTTCGATTCGCGCACCCGAAGTATGCTAATTTTTGGATTCGGCGCTAATCGAATTTTTCCTAATATTCGAAACGAATTCCACTTCGCCAAGTTCGATTCGCTCATCTCTAATCATGTAGTATGTCTGTAATCTCTGACCACCTCCTGTTACACATCTGTACAAATGTGGGAGCTTGTCTGCCATCTCTGACCATAAGCTATAGTATACCTGCAGTGTCTGACCATCTCTTGTAGTATGCCTGCAGTCTCTGACCCTCTTCTGTGTTGTGTAGTCTCTGATCACCTCCTTTACTATGTCTACAGTCTCTGACCAACTCCTGGAGTATGAATGCAGTCTCTGACCTTCACCTGTGCTATGTCTACAGTCCATGACCATCTCCTGTAGTATGTCTGCAGTCTCTGACCATCTCCTGTAGTGAGTCTGTAGTCTCTGACCATCTTCTGCAGTATGTCTGCAGTCTCTGGCCATCTTCTGCAGTATATCTGCAGTCTCTGATCATCTCCTATAGAATGTCTGCAGTCTCTGGCTATCTCATGTAGTATGTCTATAATCTCCAACCATCTCCTGTTACATGCCTGCAATCTCTGACAGCATTCTCTAGTGTTACATTCAGTATACATTATGTGCGCACTTTGGTGATGTCAGGGGCCACATTTACTGTCCACTGTTTCAAGTAAGCTGACCATTGTTTCTCTAATGCCTTTCATCTTATGACATGCCAGTGAAAAATCAGGGACTCACAGAAATCAGTCCTCCCACAGCCTCTCACAACGTGACTTATCAGTACACTTTACTGAACCAAGTGGTCACTGGGGAAAGGAAAAAAAAAGGAAATGTGTCCTCTTGCCTGCTGATGACATTACTCGTCCAACATGCTTTTCTGAGAAAACCTAGAGAGACTGTACATTGGCACTGCCAAAAGATTGAAGCTCTGAGGGATATTTTTAAAAATTTTGTTTATTTATATTGAAAAGTACAATATTGGTGTAGCATTGCCTTACTCCCTGAAGGCAGCCAAATTATCATTCTTCCCAGTGCTCCATCCGTCCTAAGAGGCACCAGCTATCCTCCTCCTGAAGACTGATAGGAAACAGATACAACACTTGATCTTAGTCAAAAGGCTGAAAAACCTTATCCTGCCATATTTTTCTAAGCTCCTTGGCACAGTGTGCACACTTAAAACTTACACAAGGTGCATACAAAATTAAGTACACAAAAAATTGCACACATGGTTCTCCTCTGTACAGAAAGGTCCCTGGTCTTGATCCTCCGAGGCACAGAACTCCTGAAAGGGACTAGGATACTCCTGGTCCACCTAGCAGAAACCAGGTTGGCCACTTTTTTTGGGAGACCTGCCATGGTAAGGTCTACCTAAGTACTAGGTGGGGCTCCCCAAAGGGAGACCCCATAGGAGGGGGAAAACCTGTCCAAAAGGACAAGTGTCTTCCCCCCAAGACTTTTAGGGAAAGCCCAAGGACCTACACCCTACTAGCCTGGAATGAGTAAAGCGCCATGTAAAAACAAACCGCATATAAAAAAGGGGAAGGAGATAAAGGAAAAGTGCTTCTGTGCTAACATGTTATATAATGACAGGCCTTCCAGCTGGTATAAATGTAGCGCTACCCCTGTAGGAGCTGCTAGAATAGATACCCAGGGTTCTTTTCCCAATGGTTTCACATATTTTCCCAATAGCATCCAGGCATATGGTCACAGCCACTCTGTGGCTCAATGAACAGTCTACAGTAGGAGTTTTCTCTTTTTGGTGTTTTTATTTTGGGGTAACTTGGATGGGGATAGGGAATTGAGTGGAATACTCCAAAACTAAGTACAAACAGGAGGACACCTTCTCTTCGGTAGAACTGTGCGCCAAGCCCTTGCACAAGTAAAGGGATGGACTAGTTGTATTTTTTTTTAACTCAGATATTCTTTATAAAAAAAATCCCATTTTACAGGAAAAAAATACAAAAACAAAAGGGATGGACTAGTTGTAGTAGGAACTTGAGGAGATTAATCTTCCTCTCTGGACAGTCCAAGCAAAGTCCTTACACTAGGAATTAAATAGACTGAGCTCTTCAGGGCACTGAACACTAGGTCCCCTTTACACACAGTTGACTTTTTAACACCAGAGGGGTGTCAACTGCACACAGTCTCTAGGATCTTTCACACCTGTCTGTACTCAGAAACATTTGCTGCCTCCTTCCAGTGCCTTCCAGACACTTTTCCAGTGTTACCAGACTAGATCCATAGAGAAAGGGCCCTCAGCCTGCTTCAGTAACTTCCAGCAATACCTGGCCCCCCAGCTTGCCCAGCTGGGACCGTGATGAACAGCAAACACATGGCAGGTGGGCTTAGGAGGCAATCAGACTCCCTCTAGGCTGTGATCTCCTCCACAGGGAAAAGACAATTCTGTTCTAGGTGTCAAACTATTTATACACTTTCCCAACAACCATCTGTACAGTCTCCCACCAGGATTGGCTGAGTTGGTATAAATATTAATGCTGCTCATTTACCTTACTCCACACCGATGTTGCTGAACCACCCAAAGGGTACTAGATTGCAGGAGGAGTAATCAAACCTGCATTCTGTGAAATACAGAACAGACCTAAGCAATCACAAACAGCAACACTGATTACCATGAGCCAAACCTAAATTTGCATAACAACAAAAATGTACGTCCAGTGGATACAGTGAACCAGAAGTAAATTGACCTAATCCTAGCACCTATCTAGGAGGCTGCTACATGAAAACTCCTCTGGTCCTGGCCTAATAGCACGGCCCAGGATGCAGGTGTGAAATAAATAGCATGCAATCGGTGATGGGTCAGTGAGGGGGCTTCTTTGATGGTATATCTGTTCCCCCTTTTTCCAATCAAGTGTTTTTTCTTCTGGGTGGTGGTTCTGACTTCTTCTAGGTCTCTTGTCCTCTACCTCGCATTGAAGCCCTTGTGTTTAAGAATTTTGTTTTTCTCCATGGGTTGAACCAGGTGGACTCTTGTCTTTTATCAACCAGACTGACTATGCAACTATTTGTAACTATGTAACTCTGGATCTTGTTATGTGGCCTATGGGGGAGTCTTGTTCTGAATTGTCTTTCCTGATGTAGATGGTGGGTACTCCCGCTTCATGTGATAGGGATTGTTCTTCTTAGGCAGGACTATATTAAAAAATTCTAAAAATCGTCATCCACTGCTATAGATAACTAAAATACTGTACATTGGTGTCTGGACCAGACATCACCAGGGGCTCTGATGGTTATCTCTCCATGATGTGGAATAGGAAATGTGAACTGTATGTGAGAGGAGAGAAATTACATTGATTAAGAGTTTATTAAAGATAATGTTTTTAATCAACAAAATACATTCTAAATGGTTTCACAACCTAATAGAAACAATCACTTTTAAGCAGGCCATAGATGATGTGATTTTCCTTCCTGCAAGAGCGATTATTGCTAGCGGCTTAGGTCGCTGGCAATAATCGCATATAAAATATGACCTGCTGGTTGTACCCAGGTCGATAGATAGATCGACTTGGGTACAATCAACCTGCCCAAATACAGTTCGAAACTTGGCCAGTCCCTGCTGAACCGGACCAGATTCAAAGCGTCTATGGCCAGCTTAACTCTAAACTCTTAAAAAGTTCAAGAAAAGACTGCCAACTATAAGATATGTACCTGAATGTTGGAACAAATTGGATCATGCTTTATTGGGGTTTTTTTTGCCTTCCTCTGCAACACCAGTGGGTATAGTATTGTGTATATAGGCTTATATGTACAGTGGGGCAAAAAAGTATTTAGTCAGCCACCAATTGTGCAAGTTCTCCCACTTAAAAAGATGAGAGAGGCCTGTAATTGGCATCAGAGGTAGACCTCAACTATGAGAGACAAAATGAGAAAACAAATCCAGAGAATCACATTGGCTGATTTGGAAAGAATTTATTTACAAATTATGGTGGAAAATAAGTATTTGGTCACCTACAAACAAGCAAGATTTCTGGCTCTCACAGACCTGTACCTTCTTCTTTAAGAGGCTCCTCTGTCCTGCACTCATTACCTGTATCAATGGCACCTGTTTGAACTTGTTATCAGTATAAAAGACACCTGTCCACAACCTCAAACAGTCACACTCTAAACTCCACTATGGTGAAGACCAAAGAGCTGTCAAAGGACACCAGAAACAAAACTGTAGACCTGCACCAGGCTGGGAAGACTGGATCTGCAATAGGCAAGCAGCTTGGTGTGAACAAATCAACTGTGGGAGCGATAATTAGAAAATGGAAGACATACAAGACCACTGATAATCTCCCTCGATCTGGGGCTCCACGCAAGATCTCACCTTGTGGGGTCAAAATGATAACAAGAACGGTGAACAAAAATCCCAGGACCACACGGGGGGACCTAGTGAATGACCTGCAGAGAGCTGGGACCAACGTAACAAAGGCTACCATCAGTAACACACTACGCCGCCAGGGACTCAGATCCTACAGTGCCAGACGTGTCCCCCTGCTTAAGCCAGTACATGTCCGGGCCGTCTGAAGTTTGCTAGAGAGCATTTGGATGATCCAGAAGAGGATTGGGAGAATGTCATATGGTCAGATGAAACCAAAATAGAACTGTTTGGTGGAAACACAACTCATCATGTTTGGAGGAGAGAGAATGCTGAGTTGCATCCAAAGAACACCATTCCTACTGTGAAGCATGGGGGTGGCAACATCATGCTTTGGGGCTGTTTCTCTGCAAAGGGACCAGGACGACTGATCCATGTACAGGACAGAATGAGTGGGGCCATGTATCGTGAGATTTTGAGTGCAAACCTCCTTCCATCAGCAAGGGCATTGAAGATGAAACGTGGCTGGGTCTTCCAACATGACAATGATCCCAAACATACCGCCCGGGCAACGAAGGAGTAGCTTCGTAAGAAGCATTTCAAGGTCCTGGAGTGGCCTAGCCAGTCTCCAGATCTCAACCCCATAGAAAACCTTTGGAGGGAGTTGAAAGTCCGTGTTGCCCAGCGACAGCCCCAAAACATCACTGCTCTAGAGGAGATCTGCATGGAGGAATGGGCCAACATACCAGCAACATTGTGTGCCAACCTTGTGAAGACTTACAGGAAACGTTTGACCTCTGTCATTGCCAACAAAGGATATATAACAAAGTATTGAGATGAACTTTTGATATTGACCAAATACTTATTTTCCACCATAATTTGCAAATAAATTCTTTCCAAATCAGCCAATGTGATTGTCTGGATTTTTTTTTCTCATTTTGTCTCTCATAGTTGAGGTCTACCTATGATGCCAATTACAGGCCTCTCTCATCTTTTTAAGTGGGAGAACTTGCACAATTGGTGGCTGACTAAATACTTTTTGCCCCACTGTATGTGGTGCTCAGTGCTCAGCATTAATGATTACACCCCTTTTGAAAAGTAAGAATTTGATCAATATCTCAATGAACACAAGAACAATTTCCAAACTTTTGACAAAACTGAGTTTTATAGAACATTTGTTTAGCTCATTACATGAAAGTAAGGTTAATATTATATTATATTTTACTTAAATTAGTCGATGAAAAAATAAATACACTCCATGAACATCCTTTTTCCCCCCTTTCAATGGTTGAACTAGATGGACATGTGTCTTTCTTTTCAACAAGACTAACTATGTAACTATGTTCATACATGTGTGCACAAATTGTCCAATATCACTGACATGCCAAAGGAATACTTCATTATGAGTCAATAAAGGGTTAAAATCAATCCACAGCATAAGTTAAGAACAAAGTCCACACTGTGTAATTAGGATTGTAGAGCGCTTTTGGAAGCATCCGTGGAGTACAGTATACACTGTGCATAAGGATATATAGCAAAGGTGCACTGGACCCAAACACCCGACACGCAGGTTCTTTGGGATGTAATTACTTTGGTTCTTTTTTTTTTTTTGTATAGTTCTCTGTAAGTGTTGTCAAGCTGGTCCAGCCATGTATACAGACTTTGTTCTATCTTTTTGGAACTTTCGCATCAATATACACTCACCAGCCACTTTATTAAGTACACCTTGCTAGTACCAAGTTGGACCCACTTTTGCCTTCAGAACTGCCTTAATTCTTCGTGGCATAGATTCAACAAGGTGTTGGAAACATTCCTCAGACATTTTGGCCTATAGAAAGGCAACAGGACTATTATTATTTACTGCTAGCTATGTGATATATATTGTCATCCCGGACATTTATTGATTCACCCAGTTGCACAACTGCACGTACTTTTGCACTTTATTTGCATGATTTTAGCATTTTTTTATGTTCATGCGTTTATAGTGCTGCACTTTTTCTACACACCTTTACATTGGGACTGTTACCTATATCCTGAGTGCCAGCAGCTACTATAATAATCATTTACACGTATATAATCAATTATTCATGTCTGTTCTTTAGCGCTCGCTTACATATTCTTTTGTATAGACTTCTCTTTAAATTGTAGTAGCAAGCAGTTTAGGAGTGAACAAAGTCCCTTTAGCAGTAGTAGTTGCAGAGCTGAGCTCCTCAGGTACAAGCCTGTTACGGCAGACTTTGGCAGTCCAAAAATAATAGAACTGAGCAAAGTCTTTTGCAGTAGCAACAGTTGGACAAGTTCTTCAGAACACCAGCCAGTGTTCCCTTTTCTCAGACCCACACTGACTATCAAGCACCAGAAGGCAGCAAAGCAGAGTCCCCAAGATCTCATTTGTACTCACAAGTCCAAGGACAGAATGGCAACCTCCTTCCAATCTTCCAAGCGACTCTCTCCAGTGATACCAGACAGATCTTTGCCGGCAGACAGCTCCCCTCAGTCGGCTTACTGTAGAACCAGGGTCACTCTTCCTAACTTTTGTATGGCAGCACCTGCCAGGCGAGGCAAGCCTGCCTCCAGCCTGGCTTGGTTCAATCCTCTCACAGGAAAGACACTGAACCCATGTGCTCACAGAACATAAATACCACTCCCAGCATGCAATATGGCCACCCTCCCCTACAATTGGTCAGGGTTGTATCCATATTCAAGCTTCTCGTTTGCCTAGTTCCCTTCCAGTTTCTGGAAGGCTCTCATAGCTTCCTGAAGGCAGGCAGAACTCAAGGCAAACTCAGCAACACCAAAGCATAATGAGCAGACCTGACTAATCCATCACAGCACTCTATTAAGCATAGAGCCCAATTAGATGTTCCTAATAGTCTCTTAGTTCAGCAGAGAAACACAGCTATACTTATCCTAACCATACAAATCCTAACACCTAACTAGGAGGGTGTTACAGATGGTGGTGATTCCAAAAGGTGGTATTGTCCACCAGGGGCAGACTGACAACTCATGGGGCCCCCGGGCATGGGGCCCAAACTCAAAAAAGCATATGAAAAAGGTACTAGGGGCATCTCATGGGGCCCCCTACTGACCCCGGGCCCTTGGGCAGTGCCCGAGTTTCCAAATGGTCAGTCCGCCCTTGTTGTCCACATATTCTATATGAGAGTGGAAAGAAATAACACACATTATGGGTTTCTCAAATGTTCTTAATCAACAAAATAAGCTGCAAATGATTTTTCAGCTAATGAAAACAATCACCTTTACTGGGCAATAGCAAAAGTGGTAGACACTTACCTCAGTGGTCCCATGGATTCTTGCCCACAGAGTTGGTGGTTTGATCTCTCCAGATGTCTTCTGATGCATGTATAGTGGAATTGTTGTGAGCAGTTTAGTGTGCTGATGTTTTCATGCATGATGTCCATTGACATGTGACAGGAGAAACACACACACAGCAAAGCCATTCCAGGTGAGTAGTATGGATCATCATACAGTGAAGGTGCACGCAAGTATACCAAAATATCCTATAGAATAATGTCAGGGTGACTGTCCACCAGCTGATGGTTAGTAGAACTTGGGTGATGCAGCAGAACAATAGCCCTAAGCATCAAAGTCAATCTACCACAGGCTGGCTTCAGAAAAATAAAATGTGACGTTTGGAGTGGCCCACTTAGAGCCCATACCTTAACCCCATAAAGATGCTGTTGAATTTCCTCAAGTGAGCCATTCACATATGACATCTTTCAAATGTGTTTGAGCAGAAGCAGTTTTGTAAAGAGGAATGGTTAAAAATTGCTCCTGAATGTTGTGCAGGTTTGATCCAGAGCTGCTGAAAGTGCTTGCATGAAGTCATTGCTTTCAGGAGGTTCAACCAGCTATTAACGCCAAAGGTTCATGTACTTTTTCCTCCAGCACTGTGAATGTTTACTGGGGGTCTTCAAAAAACATACGAGAATTTAGAATGGTTTATGTGTTATCAGCTAAAGCACATTGGGGGGAATTCAATAAATCACTTTTCTGGTGTTAATCTCTCTTGTTAATGTATTCAGCCAAATTCATGAAGCATTTGCGACACGTTTGGTTCTGACAGCGACTCATACACCAAATTCAGGTACAGGCGTACCTCGGTTTACAAACGCCTCGGTTAACGTAATTTTCGGTTTATCAATGAAAATCCATTGAAAATAATGCCTCGGTTTACACATTTTTTTCACAATACAAATGGATTAATTGGTTTTCAATGCATTTACGATTTTTTTTAAAATCATGTCCCTGTACAGTATTTGTGCCTTTAAAGTGCACTTTATAAGGCGTTTTGAACAGAAGACTTTTTTTTTACTTTTTTCTGACCTCTGGAATGGATTAATTGGTTTTCAATGCATTTACAAATTTTTTTAAAATCATGTCCCTGTACAGTATTTGTGCCTTTAAAGTGCACTTTATAAAGAGTTTTGAACAGATAAGACTTTTTTTTACTTTTTTCTGACCTCCGCAATGGATTAATTGGTTTTCAATGCATTTAGGAATTAATTTGTAATCATGTCCCTGTACAGTATTTATGCCTTTAAAGTGCACTTTATAAAGAGTTTTGAACACATAAAATACTTCTTTTAACTTTTTTCTGACCTCCGGAATGGATTAATTGGTTTTCAATGCATTCCTATGGGAAACCAGATTTCGGTTTACAAATTTTTCGCAATACGAAAAGTCCCGCAGAACGCATTAAATTCATAAACCGAGGTACGAGGTAGTTCTAAGATGCTCTACCTTTACATTGTGCCACACTGAATGTGCCAAATATAAAAGTGGAGCTAATTAAGATCAACGTTCTTTGGGCGTATGGAGACAAAAACTGGCTCAGACAGATTTTGAGAAAATGTCTCAGGTGCATACTAAAAGTGGCGCAGCATGAGCCAAGTTCAAACACAAGTTCTAGACAGGTACAGTATATGAATTTGGAGCATTTTTCACCACTTTCAGAATGCATGCACTTTTGCAAAATCTCCCTGTTCCAGTCTTTATAAATTCCAGGGATTGTGGTTTGTCTATCGTGATTTAGATGAGGATCAGATCACATTTTATGGCAAATTATTGCAGAAAGCCAGTTAATTGCAAGGGGTTCCTGTACTTTTCCTTGGCGCTTTATATCAGATAGAGTGGACTATCCCTTTAACAGATTCGTATGCTTCCGTATAAGGAGACCTATTGAGTCCGTTCCAGCTTTTTTAATGCACATAGAAATCTCACATCCCATTGGACTATTTGTTTCATCATTGGCTGCCTGCCATCTGCTACAACTAAATGTGTCATGTGTGTAGTCAGTGTCTTCTGGATACAGAGGGATCCCTGGGACTTCCTGAATGATTCATTAGTCTTAGGGATGTTAGTTTTCCACCTCCACATTGCAGGGCTCTGCAGTGAGACAGCCTGCATGCAAATGAGATTTCTCGCTCTCTCTCTCTCTGCGGCAACATGGCGTCAATAACTTCTCTGTGGGACAAACCTCTGCAGATGCTGCAGGCCTGACTGTTCATTGCTCCGGTGTGTGCGTGTTGGGGGTGGGGGGTCTGCAGCCAACATTGTAGGATTCTGCACTAGATGCAGATACAGCATCCTCCAAGGTTGCAGTGTCTGCACTAAAAGCATAGCCAAACCTCTTCTGCTGCCCTTATCCCCTCTGTCTGCTAGATGTCTGCATCCTCCATGAACAGCCTTTAATAATAATCATTTGTTAGAAAAGCAGCCATTAATTATTATTAACACATGCACACGTACCAAGTAAAGAAAAATACTTGTCAGACACATGAAAAACCTGAAACTTCAGTCTTATACACAGTGACATCGCCATTAATTATATTGATTTTTAAGCAGAAACCAGGGAGCTTTTGTCAGGCTATTAATAAAACTTGCTTTCTTATTGTTGCCAGTTGCAATGCATTAGTTGTTACCTTATACAGCCTCCAATGATGTTGTATCAAGTTTAAATGCATTAAAGAGAACCACCTCTTAGGTCCAGGGATGTACAACTGATGAGTCGAGTCATAAAAGGGTCCCCAAAATATTAAAAATGACATTTATTTTGTGTCTTTGGAGAATACAAATACTTCTGGCTTCCAGGTTCATTCTTAAAGCAGAACTCCACTCTCCTAATCAACATGGGCTATTTTTAATCCTTAAACAACAAAAGAGAAAAGTTCCCAGCTCAACTTGCCATCCAGCTTTCAATCAAACCGAATTAACCTGTCTAACAGTATTTGTTAAAAACAATGGTTTAGTTAGTACACATTTGCAAACACATACGTAAGCTACAGAGCCACGTCACGGCACCCCGATATTCTGCAGTCCTAGCTCTACAACTGGGGCAGTGGCAGGGGCATCCCTAGGGTTGGTGTCACCCGGTGTGATAACACTTGGTGACACCCACTCCGACGTTTCTCGCAGGATGGTTTGGATATGCGGATTGAGCATATCGGGGTCCGATCCATTATGTTCCCCAATCCGCAGATCCAATCCATCCTGCGGGGATCGTCGGCATGCAACCTATACGGGGTGACACCGCACCCGCTCCACGAAAAGGTAAGTTGTAAAGAAAGCCGACGATCCATCCTGCGGGGATCATCGGTTTGCTTTAAAACTTACCTTTTCGTAGAGCGGGTCCGGTGTCACCCCGTGCAGTAGGTGTCACCTGGTGGCACCCCCCGCACCTGCCTCGGGACGCCACTGGGCAGTGGCCATTTTTTTACTGTTGAATTGTTGGTGAGGGGGTGCACTGGACACCCTAGCTGCCATTGTGCTACATGCTGGGTGTCCAGTGTGCTCCTTATGCCTTTTAAGGAGGGGTGGGCTCCCTCATGTTCACCTGACCTTGGTCTATCCATTAAATGCACATGCATTTGTAGAGTTAAGACTACAGAATATCAGGGTGCCATGATGTGGCTCTGTGGCCTATGTATGTGTTTGCAAATGTGTGCTAACTAAAGCCCTGTTTTTAACGCATACTGTTAGAAAGGTTAATGCAGTTTGTTTGCAAGCTGGCTGGCAAGTTGACCTGGGAACTTTTCTCTTCTGTTGTTTGACATGCGTCGCCCGTCCATGTGCTCCTTATGCTGCTAGTAAATAGATAAGAAAGTATATCACATTCATGTTATTTATTTATATTTCTTTGGTTAATTCATGGATTCCAGGCCTAGGCAAATTATATCATACATACCAGGCATCTTTCAGAATGAAGTAGGGGTATTCTCAGCAAAACACACCCTCCTGCCTGAATATCTGAGCTAAGGGCAGATGGATTCCAGGCAGTAAACAATAACATATAAAGCCATTTATAATTCAAATTACATCACCAATATTGTCTCCAAATATCACCCAAACCGTACTCTCTGCTCCTCGCAGGACCTCCTGATCTCTAGCTCCCTTGTCTCCTCCTCCCATGCTTGTCTCTAGGACTTCTTTAGAGCCTCCACCATCCTCTGGAACTCTCTACCCCAATCTATCCAACTATCGACTACTCTGCCCACTATTAGGCGATCTCTAAAAACCTATCTCTTCAGGGAAGCCTATCCTGCCTTCAGCTGATAAACGAATCTTCTATTCCTCCTATCAGTTCATCCCCCACATTTATTACTTTTTGTACCACCAGCCCCTCCCTCTTAGATTGTAAGCTCAAAGGAGCAGGGCCCTCCTACCCTCTTGTATTGAACTGTATAGTTGCCATATTGTCTCCCTTTATATTGTAAAGCGCTGATAAAACTGTTGGCGTTATATAAATCCTGTATAATAATAATAATAATAATAATAAAATGCTACATGAATCACCTGCCCTTACTCAAGATAGCTGCAGCCAGAAAAGCTAGGAGGTGTTTTTCAAAATGATCTCTCAGCAAAATAAAGCATGGAGACATGGATGCATGGGGGAGTTTGCTTTGAATATTAAAAAATGAATCAAATAGCGTTTTTGGTTTGTGGTGCTAAGGTGCAGAGTAGTTCTGCTTTAAGTATTCAACCTGTTAAGAAATACAAAATGTACAGTAAGCAACATTGGCCATTATGAAGAAAAGTGATCATACATGTTATAGTCTGATTGCCCAATTTCCTTTAGATCTGCCAACAACCATACAGTGCAAGTGCCTGTCTGACTTGATATAAACTGAATGGACCATTTAGCTTGGCACTTGCTTTACATAGTTTTGATAAATCTAAGGGAGATTGTACCCAGACTGCAAAATCTGATGGTTACAAGTATGGTCATCTTAAAGTGGTTGAAAAGACAAAAGGTTTTTTACCTTAATGTATTCTCTGGATTAAGATAATAAAACCTGCGATCAGCTCCCCTTCCCCTCAGTCCCCCTAAATACCTACCTGAGTCTGACCTCGATCCAGCGGTGTGCCTGAGAGCGGCAACACTGCTCTCTCTCTCTCCTTATTGGACATGGAGGCAGCAGCAAGAACCATTGGCTTTTGCTGCTGTCAATCAAATCCAGTGAGGAGGGAGCAGGGATGGAGCTAAACTTTGCTGTGTGCATCAATGGACACACATAGCCTGGCTAGGGAGTGAGCCAGCACGAATGCCCCCAGAGCAAAACCAAAAAAGTCCAGTGCATCTCTGCAGTATCTTCACATTCCCCCTGTTTTGTTTCTAAAACCATAGCAAGTATGAAACAGTATAAGTTGATCTTTAGCTCCTAACTTCCTGTAGTAAGCTGACAACACTGGCTGTTCTGCACCATGTTCGCAAGCAAAGTTGTTTTGTCTGCCCAGTTTTCTTGTGACAGGCTATAAAACACCTCCACCGCGCCTCATCTCCATAACACAATGGGGAGTTGTTCTGGCATCAACTGAGAACTGGGCACACTGCTTAGAAAACACTTTGGATGTAATGTTCTGCCATATATTCTGCTTGTCCACTGTCTTAGTGCAATGGGTGATAAGCCACTAGAATGAGCCATAAAAAAACAATAGGCAACGTAGTGCCCCATCCTAAGTGCAAAAGGCAGACAAGGGGCAGCAAAATGCCAAACAATACTGCAGTGTGGAAGAACCCTAAATGCATCTAAAAGGATTGTTCCTGAGGTGTTCATGGACACCTTTCAAATAATTTCTTTCAGTTTTATATGTGCAGGGTAGAATATGAAAAAGAGAATCTGACTGACATGGACCATAGAGGTGCACTGTGGACACTGAGGCCCACTGTTTCAAGGTGCTAGCCATTTTAAAGGGTTTAGGCTAGGGTGGGACATCTTCAGTCCTTGAGAACCATGATCCTCACAGTTGAGATGAGTTGAACTGTATGTCCAGCCAAAGCATTTTTCAGTTCTGGGTAGGGTGATTAAGGTTTAGAATTTCTGTTAGGCTTTCACTTCCATTCAAGTCTCCATTAGAGAGATTTTCCCTCACTTACTATCATTTTGTTTTCTGTCCGTGCTGCCTTTGGGGATATCTCCTCATTTGCTGTCTGATGAAACTGTTATTGGCAGTACAATAAGTGAGGGGAAATCTATCTAAACAGAAAAAACAATGTGAACAGATCAGGGGCGGACTGACAACTCATGGGCCCCACGGGCAATAGGGGATCATGGGCCCCCTGTGTTCTTGCCCAAACTCAAAAAAGCCTATGAAAAAGGTACCAGGGGCATCTCATGGGGCCCCCTACTGACCCCGGGCCCTCGGGCAGTGCCCGAGTTTCCAAATGGTCAGTCTGCCCCTGGAACAGACTGTTCTGAAGAGAAAAGCGGTTACATAAAGGACAATGCGATACACATAACTGTAAGCAATATGAAACAATTGAGTAAAGACTACACGATAGCCATCACCTCAATCAATGACAATACAAAACAACCTAAAAATAAAAATGAGAGAGACATCATGGCTAGGCCAAGTACAAAAAGTAAGCTATGAAAGCAACGACTCAAGGGTCTTCTGCCTAGACAGCAAAACACATCGGGGTGCACTACCGGGGTCTATCTAACAGAGCCCTGGATGTCCTTTTAAATGCAGCAGGAGTTCTAACTTTTCCCCACTCTACCCAAAGCTAGGAAAAATAGTTTTGGCTGCGCTTACATTTTAAGGGCTTGTTAACACCATACGTGCATGAAAACTGATGGAGTCTGACACGCAGATTTCACTTGCAGAGACATCAGTTTACATCAGTTTTCATGCGCGCTTCAATGAGTTTTATACACGTTACAGATTCCTTTGCAGAAAAAAATCTGCATGTGATAATAGTGTTGTGGTGTGAACAGGGCACATAGAAAACAACTGAGAACACGTACAGAAAAACTGACGTTTCTGCACCATGGTGTAAACAAGCCCTAAGTGTGACCCATTACCAGGGGTGGATTTTTACTTCCTACCCTCCTAGGCTGTCTTGGGCCTCTCTAGGCCTACCCAAATTTATTGTCTGGCATTAGAATCTTACTAGCAAGATCAAGCATCTGAGCCACACAAGGCTAACAGGGAGGGCAGGGGGGATGAGAGAGACATATTGATCCCTCTGCTTCAGAAGATGACTAGAAGATTAGGAAAAACGGTTGCACTACTACTATATTTATGGATTCAGAGTGGGTGAGATGGAAGTACATAGTATACTATATACTGTACTATATACTATAGTATTACCCCAACTGTTCTCTAAAGATACCGTATGGGGTTCATTTACAGAAACTGGAGAGTGCACAATCTGGTGCAGCTGTGCATGGTAGCCAATCAGCTTCTAATTTCAGCTTGTTCAATTAGGCTTTGACAAAAAAAAAAGAACAAAGTTTGAAAATATAGGAATGGAACTTTGAAGATGCAATAGATTTGCCTTTTGTTATATATTTTACATTTTTTTGTATTTCTGCTAGTATCCTTCTTGTGTGAATGCTTCCTGAAGAAGCCATGATGGAGAAACACATTGAGGATCACATATAGAGGATATCTTCAACAATACCTTTACAATATGGATTTGTTGCCGAATCGTTTATGCACATTCCTCTCTTTTATATGTTTTTACTGTTTTGTAATAAAAATTATACTTTTTAACTGGTAAATGTAGGTTTTGATATATCTATTGCACCTTCAAAGTCCCATTCCTATATTTTCAAACGTTTCTCTGTTATAAGTAAAGGGATGTGGTGCATTATACCTAATATCTTCTACTCAAACATCTATACATTGTAAACTTTGACAAAAAAACCTGGAAGCTGATTAGTTTCTATGCAGAGCTGCACCAGAGCTGAACTGTGGCGGCTCACCTCCGATACATGTGGCGCCAGAACCGGATATCCGATCTGCGGTTGCCATGGTGCTGCACATCAGAGATCAGTTATGACACCAGCCATTTGATGGATTGGACAGTTCAATTAAGAACACAAATAGCTGTGACAATTATCATTCATGGTATACCTTGAATATTACTGTTTTGGGCAACAATTAGATCAATGGGTTTAATTCCACTTTTAAAGTCCAACTGTATGTTTACAAAAAATCAGGGGGGATTATGGCGTGGGGTTATTTTTCAGGGGTTGGGCTTGACCCCTTAGTTCTAGTGAAGGGAACTCTTAAGGTGTCAGCATACCAAGACATTTTGGACAATTTCTTGCTCCCAACTTTGTGGGAACAGTTTGGGGATGGCCCTTTCCTGTTCCAAGATGACTGCGCACCAGAGCACAAAGCAAGGTCCATAAAGACATGGCTGAGCTAGTTTGGGGTGGAGGAACTTGACTGGCCTGCACAGAGTCCTGACCTCAACCCGATAGAACACCTTTGGGATGAATTAGAACGGAGACTGTTAGCCAGGCCTTTTCATCTGACATCACTGCCTGACTTCACAAATGCATTTCTGGAAGAATGGTCAAACATTCCCATAGACACACTCCTAAACCTTGTGGACAGCCTTCCCAGAAGAGTTAAAGCTGTTATAGCTGCAAGGGGTGGGCCAACTCAATATTGAACCCTATGGACTAAGACTGGGAAGCCATTAAAGTACATGTGCATGTAAAGGCAGGAGTCCCAATACTTTAGGCAATATAGTGTGTGTATGTATATATATATATATATATATATATATATATATATATATATATATACTGTATGTCTAAAGTCATGACCTAGAGTTTACACAGAACTTCTTTTCCTAACTTCACTGGTTGAATGAGGGGAAGGTAAGTATGTGCAGGTAGTGGAGGGCACATTAAAGGAAGCCTGTTGCTTTACCTGGTATGGATTGTGTAGTACTTGCGTACACAGGCATTTTTTTGCATCAGAGCTGCTTTTCTCCCCAAATGCAGCATAGAAGCAGGTCAGAAAGCACATTTGAAGAAACCAATATGGAACTTAGAAAAATCTCAATTTTATTTCAACACAAGTTATACAGTTAAACTGCATTTATCCATTCACATGAACCCTAAATCAAGAAACGGGTTTACTTACAGTGGGAGGCACATATGCAAACTGTTGTAATTCCTACACCGTTCACCTGATTTGGATGTAAATACCCTCAAATTAAAGCTGACAGTCTACAGTTAAAGCACATCTTGTTCGTTTCATTTCAAATCCATTGTGGTGGTGTATAGAGCCAAAAATGTTAGAATTGTGTTGATGTCCCAATATTTATGGACCTGACTGTATAAGAACATTCTGTGCTCAAATAGCATATACATACTACAGCTCTAAACCTATAGCTCTCGTACAACTTGTGTCTATTTGCCCTATATTGGCACTGCAGCCACTGCAGCATTTACATTTTGCAGAGCAGAGTTGGGACTGGCCATAAAGGGATTACTTTGATGCAGTTGCCAGCTTAAACATGTATTGCAATGTATGTGAAGTAAAAATCAATGTTTTTTGTAACGTTTGCTAGAAACAGTATATAGCACCGTGGATAGCACAGTGGGCACAAAAAGCCATTTCCAGTGGCTCTCAAAAGATAGATAGTCTTGTGTGTGTAAAGTGTTTGAAATTGAAACATAACTATAGTAAAGATCATTGAATATTATCCAGTCTGCTGTGAGTTTACCAAATTTGGTTTGAAAAAGAAGTGGCCTTTACAATCATCTCTACATTTGGATCCATATAGATGTACCAAAAGATTTTTTTCTCTAGACTGTGGTAGGTCCATCTCAAAGCAGACTTCAAACAGATAATTCAGAAGTGTGTGTGCAACTGAAACTAACATGCTACAGTCCAGACACAGCACTACTAAACCAAGAAAGGGATAAGGGTCCCACTGGAACTGAGTCCAGTCTACTGTTCAGTCCTTGCTAACAGTAAATATGAACAAGTATTCACCCATTTATATAATATTAATTAATGTATTTAACATGCCACTAGCAGTACACCTTTAAGTGCAAGAAATAAAAACCGATATGGCAAGGGTGTGCTATAATTCACGGGCATGCCGATGGTCTAATGGCTGTACATTGGCACCCTATGGTGGAAAAAGTTCACTGATGTACATTATAGGTATTTGCTCCATGTTCTATTTTTTTGCTCTCTCTTGTCACCTGTCCCATGTGCACAGTGTAGTGCAGGCTCATCCATTTAGTGCAGCAGAGGTCAGTCCTCCTCTATGTGACTGCAGACTGGAGGGATCAACCCTCTGCCTTCCACACCCTTTTCATCCTCCTGCAGTGTCAGCAAAATCTGCTCATCTACCAGCATGGACTGACTTCTCACATGGAAGAATAGACTGCATAATCCACCACTGAGTGTACTTCTAGTTCCAAATTATCTGCAAAAAAGAGCTTTCCAAATGAATGAATTGTTATACATTTGTATATTGGATTCAAATGGCCAGAGCTGATTATGATTATTTCCACATTCATTCATCTAGTATCTATCTATCTATCTATCTATCTATCTATCTATCTATCTATCTATCTATCTATCTATCCTCTACCTCCCTATTATCTATCTATCTATCTATCTATCTATCTATCTATCTATTATCTATCTATCTATCTATCTATCTATCTATCTATCTATCTATCTATCTATCTATCCTCTACCTCCATATTATCTATTTATCTATCCATTTACCAACTCTCTCTCTTTCTGCTATCTGTCTGTCTATCTATCCCTCTATCTATCCAATTACTATCTATCTATCTATCTATCTATCTATCTATCTATCTATCTATCAATCTATCTATCCATCTGTCTATCTATCTATCCATTTACCACCTTTCTCTCTTTCTATTATCGATCAAACGAGCTATTGATCGATCAATATCTATCTATCTATCTATCTATCTATCTATCTATCTATCTATCTATCTATCTATCTATCCATTTACCATCTATCTACCCCTCTATCCATTTACCATCTATCTATCCCTCTATCCATTTACCATCTTTCTCTCTTTCTATTATCTATCTATCTATCTATCTATCTATCTATCTATCTATCTATCCATTTACCACCTTTCTCTCTATTATCGATCAAACGATCTATTGATCAATCGATCAATATCTATCTCTCTATCTATCCATTTACCATCTATCTATCCCTCTATCCATTTACCATCTTTCTCTCTTTCTATTATCTATCTATCTATCTATCTATCTATCTATCTATCTATCCATTTACCACCTTTCTCTCTATTATCGATCAAACGATCTATTGATCGATCGATCAATATCTATCTCTCTATCTATCCATTTACCATCTATCTATCCCTCTATCCATTTACCATCTATCTATCTATCTATCTATCTATCTATCTATCTATCTATCTATCTACCTATTTTCCATCCATCCATATTTTGTGCTTTACAGTTACATTTACAAACATATTAAATCATATAGAAATTCTGTGATGTACAACACTTTAAATCATTAATGACTGGTCGAAAAGACACTAGTGAATGTATATCTGTATAAAACATTACTAGAACTTTTTTTTTTCTATTGCAGAATAAAGCAGAGATGTCCAGACTGGATGTGTGCTGGTTCAGCAGTGACAGAGTTAAGAAGAGGGTGTGTGCTGTCACATTTTCCGCAGATCTGTATTATTCTGGGGAGATGGTTTGTGTTATTTGAAAGTAAATACAATGTATACATAAAACAATGTAGCATCTTGCTGGTATTATTCTATTTCTAGCTGACTGCTGATGTAGCTGTGTTTGTTTTGCACATCCATGTCGTTCCATTCAGGGAAGCACTGACACTGGGTCTGCAGGGTGTTTCCTGTGCCCTGGTGCCTGCAGAGCCCCAGTATGATGTGATGGATCCCTTTGTATCAGATGGGATAGGTGGATGCTGATGGGGCTGCAGAGAGTGTGTCTGGAGAGGTGGGCGTGTCCTGCTGTCAGGCAGAGCAGGGCTGTATATAAAGTGATGGTGGGAGTCTGCAGTGTGCATTGTGTGCAGAGGGGAAGCAGGAAGGTGCAGTAAGTTCAGCCATCACCAGCAGCATCCCACAACCACCTGCAAGGTCCAGCCATGACTTCCAGGGATCTCTACGCTTCATCCTACAAGAAGATCTTTGGAGATGCTCCCAGGTCCTCCAGCTACCTGTATACATCTAGCTCTAGGTCCCCTCAGATATACAAACCCAGAGACACCTACACCAGCATCTCTTCTTATAGGAAGACCAGCAGTAGGTCCCCAGGCAGCCACCTCGCCTCCATCCCTCAAGATCATTTTGACTTGTCCCAGTCCACCGCCCTCAGCAACGAGCTGAAGATCGTCAGGACTAATGAGAAGGAGCAGCTGCAGGGTCTCAATGACCGCTTTGTCACCTACATCGAGAAGGTCCACCAGCTGGAGCAGCAGAACAAGTTGCTGGAGGCAGAGGTGACCTTGTTGAGGCAGAAGCAGTCCGAACCCTCCAGGCTCAGCCAGGTCTATGAGCAGGAGATCAGGGAGCTGAGGTCCAGGCTTGAGGAACAACTCCATGAGAAGGACCAGGCTCAGCTGGACTGCCAGCAGCTGGAGAACTATGGCCATCAGCTGCAGGAGAAGCTGGCACAGGAGGCTGCCAAGAGGCAAGAAGCTGAGGAGGCCATGAAGGACTTCAGGAAGGATGTGGACCAAGCCACCCTGGACCGCCTGCAGCTGGAGAAGAAAGTGGAGTCCCTCCTGGATGAGTTGGCTTTCCTGAGGAAGGTCCATGAAGAAGAAGTGGCTGAGCTTCAGAGTGCTGTGACAGAGGCGCAGGTGGGTCTCCAGGGAAGGTCAGGAGGTGCTAGGCAGGGCGGTGGCTCATGCAGGGATGGGAGGGGGGAGAGCATCAGCATCTGTGTGATGAAGATCCATAGCAGGGCACTCCTTCTGAGTGATTCAAGTGGTTTACACTCAACACACTGGTTGCAATCTGATTGTACAATCTCCCTTATATAACTATGTGGTGCAAGAGCCTGACTAGATACAGATTCATTAGATTGTTTGGGTTTCTCCTTATTAAATATTTTGGTAAATCTAAAGTTGATTGTACAGATATTGTACAGTCATATTTATATTGTATGGAGACCGTTATGTCTGTGCTATAAACCTTTCTACACGTTACATTAATATTATCTGGAGTTTTTAAAGGGGAACTCCAAGAAACTTTAAATTCTCCCTTGCAGTGGGGCTGCACCCGCATTGCAAGGGTTAACTATCCCTTTAGGTCTAGGGGGCATAGGAAAGTAGATTTACTTACCAAATCCTCCATGCTGCTATACAGGTTTCCGTAACGCCTTCTCCCCCATGCTTCTGTGGTCTAAGGTCCTGATGTCATCGATACTGATGCAGGGTCCACAGACCTGCATTGGATGTGAGGACTCCGAAATGCAATCCACAGCTGGAAAATGGGGGGCATTATGTACTGGGGAGTGGAGGATTGGGTAAGTAAAATGATTTTACTCTCCCCTTAGCAACCAATTAACCCTTGGGGTGTGGGCACAGCCCCACTGCAAGGGAGAATTTTCAGATTTCCTGGAGTTGGGCTTTCATGCTGCATGTTATTTGTTCCTACAGTCTTGGAGGGGTTAGCCACATACACTGAACATGTTTTCTACGGACACATAGGAGACACCTTCATATGTTATATAATATCTCTGCAGATTTTAATAATATTTAAAATTCATAGAATGATTGAATTTGTAATGGAGAGCCAGGTTCTGCACTATCATTGAAGACAGTGAAAGTGACATACACAGACTCAGCAGTAAGGAGTCCCTGAAAATTAATAAAAATATATATTCTTATACAGGAATTATATAGCACCAATAGTTTGCACAGTGCTTTACAAAATAAAAGGAGACAGAACGGTTACAATTTGATCCAAAAGAAGAATTAGGAGAGCCCTGCTCATGAGAGCTCACAATCTAAAAGGGAGGGGCAAGTGACACAAAAAAGATAATAACCAGGAGGGATGAGCTGATGGAGAAAGTAAAAGTACAGTTCATTAGGTGAAGATGAGATAGGCTAGTTAGGCAGATAAAAAGCAAATTGCTAATACTCTGTATTTGTATCTGTGTGCAGAACAGACATTATAGTAAAACTAATCAGGTTATGCTGAGTTGGGCTAAAAGGAAAAAAAAGCCCCTTTGGTCAATAAGCCTTGATCTGTAGAAGCCATGGTTTCCATATACTGCACCAAAGATTCTCAACAATTCTGAAACAATTCTATTCAGTTTGTAATAAAATATAGTTTAATATTAATCTGTATCTGTACTGTAAATCATCGGCTCTGGATGTTGCATTGGCCCCAGGAGCAAATAAGGAATGATTTGCATACTCCACCCACTATCCTAAAATGAATAAACCCTTCATCTTTAATATATGTGATAAAATTCAGAAATGTAGATACCTTCCGTTTTAAGAAGGTTCTACTGTACTTACGGGAAATATGATAAACTAAAAGGCGCAATAAAGTGAATTTAGAATGATATATTAGTATTTATTGCACTTAAGTGAAAGAGGAGCTAACATATCCACTGACATTAAAGTATTGTATACATATTCTAATAACTGCATGTGGTTAATACTTTTAATGATTAAAAATAGTATACAAATACCTTCTTTTATTCTTTTATTTTACACCTTTATGTAAAATTTTCTACAAATCTCCAAGTGGACCAGAAAAAAAGTGACCATACCAGCGTTTAGGGGAGGGCAATAACATGGCCAGAGGTGCTAAAAGTCCTTTTATTCATATGGTTCAGAACAGCTTTTTCTGTTTTCTATAATTTTGTTGTACCTGTTCAAGCACCCAGGGGCATAATGGTTCTGCAATGCTGCATTCCATTTGTTCCTACAGTCTTGAAGGGAACACCCACCCACGTATGCTAAACATTAGTGGGGAGTGGCACTCCAAAACATCCACATAAGGGATGTTTTCTAGGGACACATAGGCATCACCCCATATAGCTATATAATATCTCTGCAGATACCCTGGAGTAGATTGAACAAGTGTACAGATACTGAATATCGTAGAACATCTGAATGCAAGGTGAACTTTCTGTAGACAGAAGAATTGGTATCTGGGTATCAAAGTGTTAAAGCAATCTTAGTACCATTAACCGATTGTTGGTATACTGCATATTTCCCCATCATCTCCTCTTGTTGCAGTATGAAGGTTTTGCATTGCGTTGGTGAGACCCATTAGCCATACTTCCATTGGTAAAGACAGTTCAATTTGGCTGAGGTTTGTGAGATTTTATTGAATTCTATTGCTGTAAAAAGCTGAAAGTAACCCCCTGGGAGAGGCTGACTGCAGTGCCCTTCAATTGGATTATTGAACAGGAAGCAAAATATATACTGCTAAGTAATCGCTGGCAGTATTCCTTCTGGAAATTTCTCTCAGTCGGGTGGGATAAAGGAGTGGCCGGATAGTCAGATAGTTGCGCAGGGGGGTCTTCATATGAATTTATTACAATGACTTTATTAACAGTGATAGACCAAATACCCCTGTGTCATGAGTTAACTTTGCTATATATGCTGAAGGGGAGCTGTTGTTCTGCTGGTGTTCCTGCCCTCCCCCCTTCTTCCTGCAGACTTTAGGGACCCCTGATCCCATACTCAATTGGCAATTCTACAACCTGCACAACCTCCACCATGGGTACTGATCCATGAGGTGTGGTCATATTGATGCAGCCTATTGCTTTCCACCCCAACTACTGGGCATCTGTCAGCCAATAAGCATCAATAACAGTGTGGTCAGATGGCTGCCGGGGCTGTTGTATCTAAGCAACCAATAAAACAGTGGTAGATGCAAATCTGTTAGGTGCTGCAGATCATGTTAAAAATGGCCTTGGAAATACATTGACCAGGTCATCAATGTGATTGATGGCGGAAGCTCTAGAAATATTCATCTGGAACAGCAATTAATCAACAACAGACAACAGGCATTTGCAGTAATTGTGAGAGTTCAGTACACATATTTGGAAATCTTGGTGATCCAACATTTGAATGTCAATTAAATGTGTGCAGGGACAAAGTGTAATAAACTGTCGCAATACTGTATCCACCAAAGATTGTCATTTTATAGCATAGATACTTTGGGAAGATGTTCTTCATAAGTTACAAAGAGTCTCAAGTGCAAACTGCTAAGTGATCATCATTCAGTGCACTGTGGATGTTACAGTGGGGAAAATAATTATTTTATCCCTGCAGATTTTGTTAGTATGCCTACTTGCAAAGAAATGAAGGGTCTATAATTTGTATCATAGGCGTATTTTAAATGATAGAGACATAATATCAACCAGAAAAAACACATGATACAAATGTTATAAATGAAGTTGCAGTTCAGTGAGTAAAATAAGTATTTGATCCCCAAGCGAAACATGACTTGGTGGAGAAATTCTTGTTGGAAAGCACAGAGGTCAGATGTTTCTTGTAGTTTGTTACCAGGTTTGCACACATCTCAGGAGGGATTTTGGTCCACTCTTCTTTACAGATCTTCTCTAAATCCTTAAGATTTCTTGGCTGTCACTCGGCAACTCGAAGTGTCTGCTCCCTCCATACATTTTCTATAGAATTAAGGTCTGGAGACTGGCTAAGCCACGTCCTTAATGTGCTTCTTCTTGAGCCACTTCTTTGTTGTATTGATGGTATGTTTTGGGTCATTGTCATTCTGGAAGATCCATCCACGACCCATCCTCAGTGTTCAGACTGAGGGAAGAAGGGTCACATCCAAGGTTTTACAATACATGGCCCCATCCATTGGCCCTATCAATGCGTCAAAGTCAGCCTGTACCTTTAGCAGAGAAACAGTCCCAAAGCATAGTGTTTCCACCTCCATGCTTGACTGTAGGGATGGTGTTCTTAGGGTCATAATCAGTATTTTACTTCCTCCAAACACGGCAAGTCAAGTTAATGCTGAAGAGCTCAATTTTGGTCCCATTTGGCCACAGAACTTTCTCCCAGTCCTTCTCTGAATCATTTAGATGTTCATTGGCAAACATCAGATGGGCCTGTGAATGTGTCCTCTTGAGGAGGGGGACCTTGCAGGCGCTACGGGATTTCAATCCATGGCAGCTTATTGTGTTACCAATGGTTTTTCTGGTGACTATGGTCCCAACTGCCTTGAGATCATTCACAAGCTCCTCCCATGTAGTTCTGGGCTGATCCCTCACTTTTCTAATGATCCTCCTTACCCCATGAGGCGAAATCTTGCATGGAGCTCCAGACCAAGGTGGTTGATGGTTATTTTTTATTTCTTCCATTTACGAATGATCACTCCAACAGTTGTCTCCTTCTCACCAAGCTTCTTGCTGATGGTCTTTAAGCCCATTCCAGCCTTGTGCAGGTCTGAAATCTTTTCCTGACATCCTTTGACAGCTCTTTGATCTTGCCCATGGTGGTGCCCAAAGAAAAGATTCTGTAGACAGGTGTCTTTTATACACATAACGAGTTGTCATTAGGAGCTTAAATCGACAGGACTAATCTGTGTACCACATGAGCACATAGCCAGTTTGTGGGAGCCAGAATTATTGTTGGTTGGTAGGGGATCAAATATTTACTTTACTCACTGAAATGCAACACAATTGATAACATTTGTATCATGTGTTTTTTTTCTGGATTATTGGTTGATATTCTGTCTCTATCATTTAAAATACATGTATGACAAAAATTATATACCCTTCATTTCTTTGTAAGTGGGCAAACGTACAAAATTTGCAGGCGATCAAATAATTATTTTCCCTGCTGTACATCTTTGGGTAAATAATGCCTAAAGAATAGGTGCAATTATATCAAACATAGATGTTGGGTTTGGTCAAGTACCACATCCATGATTTTTAAGGTACCCAAATTACAACATACAAAATTACAGAAACATCTTTTATTAATATCTTTTAAGAAAAAAAAACTTTTGTAAAAAGCTATAATGTCCTTCGTAAGCCATGATACTTACAGTATATCTCCATGTAACATTTAATCGATATACAGTTGCAAGAAAAAGTATGTGAACCCCTTGGGATTACGTGGAGTTTTGCATAAATTGGGCATAAAATGTGCTCTGAACGTCATCTAAGTCACAACAATAGAAGAACACAGTCTGCTGAACGTAATACTACACAAACATTAGATGTTGCCACGGTTTAATTGCACATAACATGTAAACATTCACAGTGCAGGGAGGAAAAAGTATGTGAACCTTTGGACTTAATAACTGGTTGACCCTCCTTTGGCAGCAATAACCTCAACCAAACGTTTCCTGTAGTTGCAGATCAGACCTGCACAACGATCTGGAGTAATTTTGGACCACTCCTCTTCACAAAACTGTTTCAGTGTAACAATATTCTTGGGATGTCTGGTGTGAATCGCTCTCTTAAGGTCATGCCACAGCATTTCAGTCGGGTTGAGGTCAGGACTCTGACTGGGCCACTCCAGAAGGCGTATTCTGTGCTGTTGCAGCGAATGTTTTGTTGAATTACTTGTATGCTTTGGGTCATTGTCCTGTTGCATCACCCATCCTCTGCGGAGCTTCAGTTGGCGGACAGATGGTTGTACGTTTTCCTGCAAAATGTCTTGATAAACTCTGGAATTCATTTTCCCATCAATGACAACAATCCGTCCAGGCCCTGAGGCAGCAAAGCAGCCCCAAACGATGATGCTCCCTCTGCCATGTTTTACAGTGGGGATGGGGTTTTGATGTTTGTGTGCTGTGCCTTTTTTTCTCCACACATAGTGTTGTGTGTTCTTCCCAAACAACTCAATCTTGGTTTCATCTGTCCACAGTATATTTTGCCAGTAGTGCTGTGGAACATCCAGGTGCTCTTTTGCGAACTTCAAACGTGCTGCAATATTCTTTTTGGACAGCAATGGCTTCCTCCGTGGTGTCCTCCCATGTACTCCATTCTTGTTTAATGTTTTCCTTATTGTAGATGTGTCAACAAAAATGTTAGCATGTGCCAGAGATTTCTGAAGGTCTTTAGCTGACACTCTGGGATTCTTCTTTACGTCATGCAGCATTCTGCGCTGTGCTCTTACAGTCATTTTTACAGGACGACCGCGCCTAGGAAGAGTAGCAACAGTGCTAAACTTTCTTCATTTGTAGACAGTCTGTCTTACCGTGGACACATGAACATCAAGGCTTTTGGAGATACTTTTGTAACGCTTTCCAGCTTCATGCAAGTCAACAATTCTTGATCGTAGGTCTTCTGAGAGCTCTTTTCTGTGAGGCATGGTTCACATCAGACAGTGCTTCTTGAAACCAGTAAACCCAAAACAGGTGTGTGTTTTTTAAGGGCAGGACAGCTGTCAGCAACACATCCAATATCATTATACTGATTGGAGTCAAGGTTGGCTCACTCCTGGCTCCAATTAGCTCTGGGAGAAGTCATTAAGCTAGGGCCTCACATACTTTTTCCTCCCTGCTCTGTGAATGTTTACATGTTATGTGCAATTAAACCATGGCAACATCTAATGTTTGTGTAGTATTATGTTCAGCAGACTGTGTTCTTCTATTGTTGTGACTTAGATGACGTTCAGAGCACATTTTATGCCCAATTCATGCAAAACTCCACGTAATCCCAAGGGGTTCACATACTTTTTCTTGCAACTGTAGCTATTATGATATATGTCATGTAAATTAGTCCATCTTGAGAACGCCCTGTGGGAGGGGCGAAACGCGTCGAAGCACTTCCGGTCTGCCGTCCTTAGGTCCTACGTCACTTCTGGGGAGTGGAACGCACGCCGTGCAGTGCGTTCCAGGCGGCCATCTTTGTTGTTTGATCTGTGTCTGTTATCCTCTGCAAACTAAAAGGCTGTGAGGTCTCTGGTTTCTGGATTGGATTGTGGTCTTACGGCTCTGTGTGAGCCAATTGTTGCAATAAATCAATGCTTTTAACTTTTTGTGAACATGTGAGTGGCCTGGTATTATTTAATACTGTATATGGTATTAGCAATATCACACTATGGTATTTTTCTTTTATGCACCAATATGGAGCTTATATTAGGAGTAAGTAAAAGGATTACATCAAGCCATACAAGGTGAAAGGAGCTCTGGAAGATATAGAGGGGGTGTAGGATCCCTAAAATCCTAAAAGGCGCAACACTCACTAACATCTGGTGAGTGCGGTTGATGTTGATTTTACACTGGTGAATGGTGGAAGCACATTTCTTTGGGAGAAGATCATTTTGAATTTATTTTATGGGAAGAAAGAACTTTTATTTTTTCTGCACGCAATTTATATATTTTTTTGGACACTATCATCATTATTTAATTTATCACAATTTTTTGATTTATATAATAATTTTGTTTATATGGTGAGGAGGTTGATTTGTGCTGTTTATATATTATTTTATCATCATATGCAATTATTAGATATCGTTGTGGAGACATAGGGATTGTTCGACGTGTTTATTGGAATTATTCTGCTACATCAGGTGCTAAGTACGGGTTAGTGGTATATCTAACATGGAAACATATAATAACAAATATATAATTACCCTATATTTATATCTCAGTATATATATATATATATATATATATCATCACAAACTCAATAATCAATATACAAAATGCCATTATATGATTTTGGTCTATAGGCCATGCTTTAACTTATGCAAGGTTACAGTTAGCCTGCGATGCTTAAAGCCCTCAGTGATCTCACTGTCTTGGTCTTCCTTACCTTGGGGTGCAGCATGGAGTCTGTGGCACCCAGATTCATGGTGACAAATGTTCACAATGTCTTCTGCCTACAGAGGGGGATCATGGTAAGGAGAATGGCCTCTCTATGGGATCATTAAGGGCTCCAGGCTTCATACATTAGGGAGCTGCTATGGGGTCATCAAGGGCTCCTTGCTTCATACATCTTGTTGTTTTTCATGTTACGGCAGCTATTTGCTTACCATTTGCCAATAATATTTTTCCATTTAAAAACTAAAATAAAACTATACTTATCCTTTAATGAAAATCAGATTCAGAATTTTATATCACAAACATAGTATCTCCTGATCTCATCAGCTCTTCAAACATATTCTGGTGTTATTTATAGTTCTTTCCTATAAGCTATATTCTGGTTATATTTGTCCTTCAAAGGAAACCAATTACACAGCAAAATACTTATGTGGTCAGACTTCTACGGTAGCTACCATTGCTGGACACCTGGAATGCATTCTAGTTTTTGGGATGGTGACATCATGCCACTGGATAGATAAAATTTCATAGACAGCTATCTGGTATAGAATTCAATAATGTCTTCTTTGTGATGCTACAGCACTTACATACTTTGTAGTATTTCCTTTTAAGCATATAGTAGATGACCCCACAGTGATCAAAGACTGCCAGTCCTGGCCATTGTGCCAGTAGGAAATGCCTTTATGGAATGTGCCACGAGTAGTGAAGTAGGTATACCATAACAAGTTACATGTAAAAATGATGATGGTTCTGCATGTTTGGAGTCCACTGCAAGTATAGATGTGTGTTGATCACAGGTAGCAGTCATTTAAAAGGGGGTATATTGATAGTGATATGACAAAAAATAATAGACATTAAATGTTGAGGTTTTCCATTGTGATGGGAAATTTCATGAATGCCGTCAAGTCAAACAAGAATTTCAAATGATACTAAACACGCACTCTTTAATTTACATTGTACCTTCTCTCTCTGTATGTGGATGACAGCACTGTAATTATTTGAATAATAAAAAGTCTAATTACCTTTTTCCTAATCAATATACAGCTGTCACATGACCCAGCTCTTTCCCAGCTTGTCTGCAGGAAAACCTAAGCAAGAAGACCTCTGCTGCTGGTCACAAAATAAAAAACAGCTTTTTGGATACACAGTAAATAAAATAATTCATATCAATAACCTGTTTTAAATCACTACACAAATATATATTTGAAATCAAATCTGTTTTATTTTTGGCAATAACACGGTGTGGGTGGATTTCTGCCAGTAACAGGCTGACACTCCAGCCTGTGTCTTAGAATAACAGGGAGGTAAATCTTCCATCAATTAAGATGTAATATCCCACCCCTATTATGCATAGCTGGTTCGTGGACATGGAGAAAGGCAGGGAGTGGGCTGTCAGTTACCACTGTATATACGTCCACATGTGTGACTTTATAGTCACAAGGGCTGCTCAGATGTGATAGGGAGGAAATGCTCAGCACAGACACTCACTGAAAACTGAGCATGTGCAGCAGCTACCTACACTGCTCTGCAACCCCCAGATGCATTGGGGACATGGACTGAATGGGAATATAGAGAATAGCAGGATCAAACAGGTTTTTTGCAGAATACAGAAAACAAATACCATTGTGAATGGGTGAGTATGAACAGCATGTAATGCAGCATTTAGTTTTTTATGATATGGGTTTAGTGACACTTTAAAGTGTATGGAAAGTCAAAACTTTTTTATAGATTGAGGAAGGGTTAAAACTCCCCTCAGTTTTTATTACTATCCGAGTTTATATCTACATTAGTACTGTTGTGGAGATCTACATTTTTGAGCTGTAAAATGGGATTAGATGGAAAATCATCCATAAATAGGCCATTTCCCTCACTTTGTATAGATTTCCTTGTGCTTCCTTTTGTGTCTACAGCTCAGGAAATGAGGAGATATCTTTCCAATAGCACATACAATAAGTGGCAAAATGGCCATTTTCACCATTCCTTACACTTTCCATGATAAAAAGTATTAGATTTAAATATACTTTAGTGAACACATCATATATGCATTGGGACTTAAACATGTGGCACAGTAGAAAGCAATGAATATGGGTTTCTTGCATATCAAAGACACTAAAGGGGTCCCATAGGAAAACTACAGCGTGCATTGTACATACAGTCAAAGCAGATCATGGCATCGCCAGATACAGCTAGAAATATTCATTAGAAAAATAATGTTTTTTTAATTTTTAAAATTGTAGGTTTAATTAGAGTGTTGGAAAATAGTGTACCAGTTGTATGACAATTTAGCTATTCAAAAAAAGATCCATAGTTATCAAAAGATCTATCAGTAATATTATAATGAGCAGGTATTAGTCTGTTCTACTAGGTTATTACCATTGTTTGGCTAATAGACATAAGATGATAATTTCCCAATCTGGGATCAGGAGATGGTTGGTGGATGCCTGCTGGTGTTAGGTAGAACAAGCAGCTGTATTGGTTAGATAGCCATTGGTCCCCCTAAAATGGATTAGGTGAAATGGGGACCTAGGCAAAGTAACCGCTTTAGCCAACACAAACCCATTTCATTTGATTGCAACAGTCACAGATATGCTGTTGAATTGATATTGTCTCTACTGGGATGGCCCATGTGTACAGCTTTGAATAGTTGTGCTATCCCCCTGGTTTACACCCCAGTCACACCGATCCCAAGATTGAAATCGTTCGACTTACATGGAAGCCGCACTATTTCAAAGTTGGGTTACATGCCGATTTGAGGTTCAATTTGCATAGACATCTTACACAGATGTCTATACAAATCGCACCAAAAGTAGTACATGCACTACTTCGGAAATTGGTGCGGCACTGACAACTGCTGTAATTGCGGACAATAGGGTGCGACTTGGCATTCGATTTGCAAGTTGCAGGGCATGCAAATCACATGCCAAGTCACAACCGATGTGACCAGAGTGTTACTGCAGGAGGAAAATGTTTGTAGCTGACCCCTTCCTGGACATCTACCAGGCCCTAGACTTCTATCTAGATTGATTTGTGGATGATCTGGTTCTGTCCTCCCCTCTCTATTACCACAATCATGTCCAGCTGGAAGAGCTGCCTGCTTATCCTGAGAGTGGTTGAATCATCATCACATGAACAATCATCCTTCCAAGTGTATGGACAATGCAAAGGTACCTATAGATATAAAAGGATGCTCAAAAAATTTGGACAGGTATGGTCAGATGGGACAATGTTGTGAACCTTCACCAGACATTGTCTTGCTGAGCTTTCATGGAGATGTTTTTCCTGGCTAATTGCTATCAATTTCACCTGAGATAGACCCATGCTCAAGTGTCCCCAATCCCCCCTTCTCTCCCAAATTAGATATGGTTGGCTGGGCACCCACCATTCATGGTCTGTAAGCAAACCAAGGCATTTATGTAAGAACTAATATAAGTTAAATTACATTTTAAGGGTTTATTGACATTATAGATTCTTTCATGTTGACACATTGATAGCCAGTCAGTTTGTATGTTTACTCAAATCCAGAAAGTGAAATGGGCAAGATATTCTGAATGAGATTATTCATCTTCTTTCAGAATAAAAAAATAAATTCATGATATTATAGCAAAGTTGCTCTTCATCTTGATTGTATATGAGATGCAAATGGCCATGAAAGTTTTCCAACAGTCGTTTTCCAGCACAAACCTTATCAGATATAATTCAACAATATGTTGCCATTTCATGGATCTCACAATGAAGAAATAATTTACATCTTTCTTTAGAGTACTGAATAAAATTGCAAACATTCACTTTGAAGAGCCAACTAGGTCAGGATTAAATTGCATATTTGAAAAAAGCAAAACACAAGAATGTAATTTTTTTTTAATTTCTCCAAATAAAATAAAATGCAGTTGGTATAAAAAAACCTTTTCTCCGCTGAATAATCGATTAGTTCCATGGGTGCTCTTAAAGGCTTATGGATTGTTATTGATTCTTGAGACAAGAGTAAGATGTTTTGTCCTTCAGATGAAATTAGTTTTGTGAGGGAAATCCTATTCCCCAGTATTTACATCAAATCAAACTGCGCTTTAAAAACCATATACAAGGAAACAACTTGCCTATGGTCTGATAGATAGATAGATAGATAGATAGATAGATAGATAGATAGATAGATAGATAGAGAGAGAGAGCGAGATTTCAGTGAACAGAGAAAACTTTGCTTGTAGTTTAGAGGCACAAATATAAATTTATTACACAGGGAAAGGTAAAATGTAATATTTTGGATGCCGCAGATACACAGGTATTATATTAAATATTGCAGGTATACATAGATTTATGATGACGGTTGTTAGATCCAGACATTATTGGCAATGACTTCCTATCTATAGGTGACCCCCTGAGCTATCTGACTACTGATCTGAAAACCTATTTTGATCACTTCTGTCCCCCTCTACAGAGCCAGCATTAGCCTCCTCCTCTATTGATAGATGCTACTTAAAACGCATGGCAAGGGGATATCATCAGTCCATAGAGCGCTGTGTCAAGTGCTTGTCTGCATGATGAACTGCCCTCTTTAAAGTCTATGGGCAACTGAAGGTAGATACAGTCCTTAACTGCATTACACTGATTTTGCTAAAGCGGAGTGTATCATAAACAAATGCCATGTTTTGTTATAAAATACTTGTTTTTAATCCTTTGTGGCCTCTCAGTGCTGCTGATCTCCTGCAGACTGTTTGCAGCCACTTTCTGTCTACATGCACTTCATCCATGGCAGCCTGGCAGTTCATGTAGTGGGTTTCCTGATAGCAACAGGAAACAGTAGACTATGCATGAGTACTGTTTGTTAACCACTTCAAGTCCAGACACTTTTATCCCCTTCCTGTCCTGGCCAATTTTCAGCTTTCAGCGCTGTCACACTTTGAAAGACAATTGCGCCATCATGCAACACTGTACCCATATTAATTTTTTTAGCAATTTTTTGAGACACATAAAACTTTTTTTGGTGGCATTTATTCACCACTGGGATTTTTATTTTTTTGCTATATAAATGACAAAGTCCAAACATTTTGAAAAAAAAAGTGTTTTTCTTATAAAATTTTGCAAATAAATAATCTTTCTTCATAAATCTTGGCCAAAATGTATTCATCTGTCTTTTTAGTAAAAAAAAAAATAACCCAAATTAGTTTATAACCAAAAATTATAATTTTGAAAAATAATTTTTACATTTTCATTTAATTTTTTTATATTATTATTTATTATTAATATTAATTTTATTTATGGGTTTGTTTACATACTGTCACCCTAGCAGTACAGTGTCACCATAACAACCATTGAGAAACACTGTGTGAGTTGTGATTGGTCACAGCTTGTCACATGGTACAAGGCTGTTGTGAATAGCCTTGTACCATGTGACCTCTGTGATCATTCACAGATTTCACACGTAGTAAGCAATGATGTCAGAAGTGACATCTTGTTTACTACTATTCATGTGATCACTGATTGGCCAATCAGTGATCACATGATTGGGACCTCACACAGAGGTCCCGTACAGCTATCGGTGTTCCGCTGTGTCCTTTGGACACAGCGGGCACCGGATCGTGGTGCGCACGCTCCCAGGGAGAGCGTACACGTAGGGAAGCAGGGAGGACATTTATAAATGGCCACCCGCTCCTGCACTGCTCCCGTCTGGTCATTTATGTACATGGGCCGGAAGGGAAGTGGTTAAAATGGTCAATTGTAGCCTTTGCCGGAGGCTCGAGTGACAATGCAGGAGCACCTTTGGGAGAGCGGAATAGAGTGTTTTCACCCTATACAGGAAGTGCCTAAACAAGGACCTTCATGGCAGGATCACGAGGTATCAAACGAACACTAATCTATAAATACTGACCATTACTTTTGAAATTACATGAAAATGCTAAAGTTTACGTGAGCTTAGTAATTGAGTTTACATGCAGTTAAAATTCTTGATGTAAATATTAAGGAAGCAGCAATCAACTGTCACGAGCAGGGGTGGACTGACAACTCATGGGCCCCCGAGCAATAGGGGATCATGGGGCCCTTGTGTCCTTGCCCAAACTTAAAAAAAACCTATGAACAAGGTACCAGGGGCATTTCATGGGGCCCCCTACTGACCCCAGGCCCTCGGGCAGTGCCCAAATTTCCAAATGGCCAGTCCGCCCCTGGTCACGAGATGTATGGGCAGTGATGCCATTTGCAATGAAGCCAAATATGTTCATCTTCTCTGTCCAGAACTAACATTCAGCCCCTTTAAACATGACAGACAGATCTGACCTATATATGTTATAGAATATCAAGACCATTTTTGATCTCTGGATTAGCCATCTGTTCTTCTCATGCACATCCCAGCTCCTGATTGAATTTTTCTTCTCCATCTCTTTAATTTATCCATCACATAAGGTAAATCACTAGGTGCAATAGTATATGGAAATGAAGAGTGAAAGTCGTAGCTGGATATTACTTCCATTTGTATGTTTAATTAACACTATAAATTCTTCCGTGCTTTGCGCACTGTTGTCTTGCTGGGATTCATCGCTCTGCAGATAAAAACGCTTCCTCTGGGAGATGAATCATAATAAGATTTCTAAAGATCGCAGTGTCCAGGCTGCATTTTTTATTCCCTCAATCCCCTGAGTCCAGCTGTTCTTTTAATGCACTTGTCTTACCCACAATGCCCCAGGGCACATCTGGGATTTGCTGTCAGCTGTTCATGGGTTAACACCTTCCTTGCTAGGTCTGATGAAGGTCAAGCTAGGGCAATGTGATGTATTTTCTTTCTATCAGATGCTTGTTCTTTGTGTCATTACTCATAAGTAAAAATATGTTCTAAGATTAATATATTGTATTCATATCTTTATTTAGTATTGGTCAGATTGCAGACGCTAAGAATGCAAATTTTGGTCCAATAAAGAAACCTTCCACCGAAAGTACTTTGTTCCTGTAAGAGAAATTAGGCATAAGAAAACAGAATGTAATATGGTTGTATATTCCTTTAAAAATAATCAATTGTATTTTTACATACAGCTAACATTAGTACCTGATTTGTCTTACAACCTCCTGTCATCCAATGCAAAGCAGCACTCTGACTGAGACAATGGTTTTGAACAGAGCAGCCCCAATCTTCTTCTTCTGGGGTCCCCACCAGCGCTCTTCGTACTCTATGAGTGCCCCCCTAGGAAACTGCTTTCTATGGGGACACTCATGCAGGCTCAAACCCAAGCTGCGCTGCCTGCATTTATAGACACAAACAGCACGGCTTAGCCCCGCCCCGACTCACTCATCACAGGACCTGATTGACAGTAGTAAGAGCCAATGGCTCCCTCTTCTATCAGTCTGCCCTGTTAGTAGGGAGAAAGCAGCTGCTCTCAAGCACAGCACTGGTTCAAGTCAGGTAAGTATAGGAGGGGCTGGGGGGATTCTGTGTACAGAAGGCTATTATTTTTTTTTATATCTTAATGCAGAGAATGCACCAAAATAAAAAAGAATAACTTAAAGTGGTTGTAAAGGCTGAAGGTTTTTTACCTTCATGCATTTTATGCATGATGGTAAAAAAAACCCTATGTTCTGCTTCCCCCACAGCCCCCCTAATACACACCTGAGCTCCTTCTCGATCCAGTGATGTGCATAGTAGCCTCGGCTGTCCTGGGTCTCCCTCTTCTGATTGGTTGAGATGCAGCAGCGGAAGCCATTGGCTCCCATTGCTGTCAAACACAGCCAGTGAGCCAATGAGGAGAGAGCAGGAGGAGGTGGAGCTGAGCCGTGGTTCGGGAGTGAGCGTGCAGCAGTGCCCCCATAGCAAGAAGCTTGCTATTGGAGGCACTGGTCAAGGGAGAGGAGACAGGAGTGCCAGTGGAGGACCACAGAAGAAGATTGGGCTGCTCTGTGCAAAACCATTGCAAAAAGCAGGTAAGTATGACATGTTTGTGAAAAAACCCCCCCCACAAACTTCAATATCACTTTAAAGTGTCATTGAACCCATATCATAAAAAGCTATCAATAAATGCTGTGTTACATGCTGCTCATGCTCACTCATTTACTCTGGAATTTGTTTCCAGTGCAGTTGGGGATTTTGGAGGGCAGTATTGGCAGCTAGTGCACATGCTCAGTTTTCAGTGTTTTTCTACCCATAACATTCCTCTCTATTACATCTGAGCAGTCCATGTGACTATAGAGTCACACATGTGGGCGTATATACAGTGGTAACTGACAGCCCACTCCCTGCCTCTTTCTCCATGCCCACTAACCAGCTAAACACAATGGGGGTGGGATGTTACATCTTGATTGACAGAGGCTTCACCTCCCAGTTATTCTAAGACACAGGTTGTAGGGATGTGACACAGCCAGTGACTGGCTCAAATTTGCCCTCAGCATATTATTGTCAAAAAATAATAATGATTTGATATAAAATACATATTTGTTTGATGATTTAAAACTGCTTATTCATAAAAATATTTTATTTTTACTTTGTATTCCAAAGGCCTTTTTTTTTTTTTTTTTGAACATGTGACCAGCAGCCGGGGTCTAGAAGCTCCTTTGGCTTGTTTTTCCTGCAGACATGCTGGGAAGGAGCTGGGTCATGTGACAGTTATATTGATTAGGAAAAAGGTACTTAGATTTTTTTTCATTAAAATAATTACAGTGCCATCTTCTACATACAGTAGGTGGAATTAAACAGTGTGCATTTAGTATCACAAGCCTTTAGAACCCCTTTAATTGTATTTATTGACCGAGAGAAGCCCAATTTTTTCAGAAATTGGCTAAATAAAAAACAAATACCTTTAAAGTGCCCCCCTCTCTCTTCCCCCAGGTTAAATGCTTGTTAAGTCTAGGGAATAGATGAAATGTTTGTAATACTTACCTGTTACTTCCATTGCCCTGCCACCAGAGCGCCTCTGCCCGACATTCCAGGCTATAGTCACACCTGTGTCCTCATGTACAATGCAGGACCATCGGTCCTGCAATGTACTTCATGCAACTGTTGGATCACCTTAAAGAAGAGACTTTGGAAGACCAGTCACACAAGTCTATACCTCTGGATGTAATGAGTATTTAACCCTTGCAGTATGGGGGACGCAGCAAAGGTAATTTTTTTCCTACCTGGAGTGAGATTTTAGAGTTGTGGGTAGATTTACCCCTTAGCCACAATTTTCTTTTGCCTTGGCACTGATAACAGCCATAGATGAAACTAGGCCAACTCAGAAGCCACATAAAATATAAGAGGTGGGGAGAGGCCACTCCAAACCAACAAAGGCTATACTGTACATTAGAATGCACTAGATAGGAAGATACTGAACACCTGCTGAGTGACCACGACCAGCAGTTACTTTAAAGGCCAGATAACACTACATGCATTTCAGTTGCTTTTTTTCTGCATTCAAAACACACAGAAATTAGGTTTTATGGTTGTCAATGTCATAATTCACATCAGTGCTTGCAGTTCCAGTGTGTTCCAACTGCAGAAAAAAAAAGAACGGACTGCATTTTTCCTGCACAGAACTGTACTGGAACGTGGTAACATGCATCAAAAACACACCAAAATGCAGCAAAAACACTGGAATGCACATGTCCCTATTTACATTGAAGAAAAAAGAGGGGAAAAAAATGAACCGGAAAGCATCAAAAACGCACCAGAACGCGTCGCAAAACACACGAACGTGCCAAAAATACGCATGCAGAAATGCATCTGGAACGCTTCAGTACTGCGTTTCTATGGTATGAACTAGCTCTTAGAAAAACCTGTGCTGGGAGAAATACAATTTTCTGAAAGCGTTAGTTCCTTGGCTGTCATTCTGATCCTCTGAATTCAGTATTCTATGAATAACTGTCCTGAAATAAGTAAGCAGCAGGTCAGAGTGCAATCAGAACTCAGATCCGCAAGTTTGTATCTGGTGACTCAAAAAGTATTAAAGACCTTTGATCAGCGTCATGCTGTCATAGCCAGGCAAAAAACATTCTCAGAAGTGTTTCCTTAACAAACCACATGTTGCTGTTAAGCCACTAGTTGGGTTTCACTAGCATGGACTTTCCATCCTATCCCACATATACTCCATGCGATTCATTACTAGGTTTATTTGTCTGTAATCTCATCCCTTGATACTATATTTCCAGCAGGACGTTTTCTGTAAGAATATTTGAAGGGAAGAAAATATCACAGACAGAAAAGATGATGATCAGTGAAAGCGCCAAAAGGGATAACGAACAGGTTCACTAATTTAATTGATTTGTCTGGAAAATCATACAATCTAATAAGCACAACTGTCTGGATCCTGGATTGTGTAATTCTCAGAACAAGACAGGTCTGCATAAGAAAATTCAGGCAAGCAAAGCACACATTTTTGGTTTGTCTAGAAAATGTAATACATATTTGTGTGAAGTGCAGCAAATCATGCAATTCGGGATCCAGGAAATTGTGATGTATACATGGTATGGTTCCTCACAAATTGCAGGAATCTGCATACGTACAGTATATTTAGTAACATTGTAAAGTTTTAGGATTCACTGATTTGCTCATCTTCAACACGATGCTCCTAAAATATATTAAGAACTGCAGTTATCAATCTGCCCATAAAATGTGAGTAATTTTACTTTGAAATATCTACAGTCAGCCTCATACTTGACAAATGTTATCACTTCTTTGTGCAGATCACCGTGGAGATGGATGTGGTCAATAAACCAGATCTCACAGCTGCCCTGAAAGAAATCCGTATGCAGTACGAGGTCCTGTCCACTCGCAACCAGCAGACAGCTGAGGAATGGTACCAGACCAAGATTGCCAATGTCACCCAGGAGGCAGCTAAAAACAATGATAACATGCGACAGGCCAAGGAAGAGATCAATGAGTATCGGAGACAGCTACAAGCTCGGACCCTGGAAATCGATGCCCTGCGCAGTGCTAATGAGTCACTAGAGAGGCAGCTTCAGGAAATTGAGGACAGGAACAATGAAGAGGTTGCCCAAATGCAGGTCTGTCTTTTCATACCCAACAATAAGTTCTTGTCTTCTATAATCATAAACATTTGGTAAATGGAACAATTTCAACCCATTTTCAAATACGCCTATCTTTATAAAATTCAGTATCTGTCTAGAGTAAAGCCGGCCATAGATGGATCGAATCTCACCTGGTTAACCTCTTCACGCCGGTGCTTTCCGTACCTTTAAGGGGTTTCAGATGCCAGGAGGCGGGAAGGGGTTTTAGGGTCATGTGACCGCTGTGATTCACTGTCATGACGGTCACATGATTGGAATATGTCCCAATCACAAGGGGAGATCGGGACCTTTCTTGAGACACCGACATATGTGCTGTGAGCACGCAGGGTGCACGCTCTCAGAACATATGTGTTTTCAAATGGTACGCAAATATGCGGCCGATCGGTGTCAAGGCCTAGTCGCCCAGAGGCTACATATTTGTGTATGGTCTGTGTCAAGGGGTTAAACAAAGGCCGGCTGAGATTTTATCCATCTATGGGCAGGCTGATTGTACCCAAGTACCAATACCCAGATTTTTAGCATGCGATTATTGCCAGCAGCTATAGCCACTAGTAATAATCACTGTGATCTCCTGGCAAGGACGGTTCCCCGCCTCTCCCCCTCGCCGGGAGAACACAACAGCTCTGCTGGAGGGAATACCCCATCAAAACTGACTGTGTAACTATGGTTGAAGGAAAATAAATCCCATAATCTATGGCCTGCCTTAAGCATTGCTTTGCCATTTGATCACTGTGAAATGACAATAATAACCAGCTGAAAGCCAATTAGGAATAAAACACTAAATTCTAATAGGTTGCTGAACCTACTACTGCTTACTTTATAATGTTAGATGTTTGCCTTTTAAAACAGACAATTCACCTTAAAGTTGTTTTTATGGGTGGTGCATGTTGGGCCCACTTGGCTCTAGCTTTTTTATGCCTCCATTACTCCAACAGTTGGATATCCATTGCCGTAATTCCCTTCTTCTGTCTCTTTCTGTAAACCTGGAAATGTTGATGTTCCTGTCCACCTTTAGATATTCCAGCTGCTCTTGCAGAATTCTTAAGAGTATGAAACAAATACCAGTTCTAACGGGAAGAGTAGCACCCTTCATAATGGCTAAGGCAAGAGTGTAGACCCAGGATTTCAAGCACAGAGATCTTACTAACTGAATCTCTGAGCAATAAAGGGAACAGTCAGTTCGGTTAACTCTCCAACACCTACCGAAAACTAATACCAGGGTGACCCCTTAAATAAGTGTTTTTAGACCCTCAGTTCACAGCTATATACAGTCAGCCATGACAACAGCAGCCATGACATCAGCTGTGTTGTTCTATTTCACCAAAACGCTTATGTGGCTAGCAAAACACAGCTAATGTCACCAAGCAGTATAAATAATGGAAAATATCTTGAAAGGTGGGCACAATGCTATCTCTGTACAAACCTTAGGGATTCTGCACCACCTCTGAAGACTTTCTGAACATATGCTTGGAAAACAGTTATTTTTCATTGTTTCAAATAATGTGACACAAAACACCGTTGTAATGTTTTGCCTATAGGAAACAATCAACCAGCTTGACAATGCTCTAAGAACCACCAAGGGAGAAATGGCTCGTCACCTGAGGGAATATCAAGACCTTCTTAATGTCAAGATGGCTTTGGACATTGAAATAGCAGCATACAGGTAATAGATCTATAGTACTGAGTGGTGAATAGAAAACTATCATCATGGGATACAATTTTGCTTTGTAAAACTGAAAATATGAATGGGTAGATTTACTTGTCACTTGCAAATGGTGGAGACAGCCATTTCGTAGACTGAACAATTTTAGAGGGGTAACTAGCCTATTAGTTCACTAGGTGCTAGTTACATCATTGCAGGACAAAGAACACCATTATCAGATCCACTATGTGGAGGAGGCAGTTGAGAGTCATGACTTATAGTGGACTTGGGACAGTAAGCGAGGTCACACCCCAACAGCACCAGAATGAGATAACATCTGATTCTAAATGAATGTGACTCATACTGGTTCATCATGTATCAAAAATATCTGAAATGGAAAATGTTTGCACTGCCCTACGAATCCAATCAAGAATAATGAAGCTTGACTTTCTGAGACATTTTGGCTAAGCCCTATCAATCCACTGCCCAATAAGACTTCCTCAGTGGCCAACAGTTGGGTAGTAGTTTGTCAATGAGGCATGAGACTTAATGGCTTAAATTCACTTCAAGTGAAACTAAATTAGAGCAAGGCACAAAAGAGCCTTTTCCAGTACAGATAATAGTAGACATTTTGTGAGGTCTGCTCTCAGGATTTTCATTTTTAAAATTGAGTATGGTTAATGGCCAGTGTACCTCTATCCCATATCTTCATCTGGAGAATTGTAAAAAAAAAAAGGTAAGTGCCTAGATAATGTAGGAGACCTCAAGCATAGGGTGCCCTGCAATACTGAGGTGGTGATGGTGGTGCCCCTGACTGCAGATTTATTTGGTAATCTCTAAAACCACCTGTGGTTGCATCATGACATCAACTAAAAACACTAGTAGCAATCTGTTCTTTCTTGATGGCATATCTTTGTGGATATTGCTGTGTTAACTATTTTTTCTCCGTTTGTCTTCAGGAAACTCCTGGAAGGAGAAGAGACCCGTCTAACTACAGTGGGAGGTGGTGGCATGTTTGGAATTGGCTACTCATACTCTTCTGGTTCGTATTCTGGGGGCAAAACATACCACTCAAGCACAATCTCCACCCACAAAGATGAGAAAAAAGATGCATCTGATGGAGGGAAGGGAGGTTCTCCTGTCCAGCCTAAGCCACCAAAATCAGCAGATGCCTCTTCTGATAAAACCACCTCCAAGAACTGAGTTAGCTATAATGTTTTAACGCCCATTCTTCTGTCATACTGATATTTTTTTATCCATTTATTTATTTTTAACTTTTATGCAAATAGACTAGCTTTAACCAGAACAGGTTAAATAATAAGCCATAAAACTGATCATACTGTCATATTCAATGAAGGCGTAACAATGAAACAATGTACTTACAAACCACATCCAAGCTTCAGGCTTAATAAACTCCTAATAAAGAATATGTTTGTCCATCCTTTCTTTAAAGTCTATATGAACCCCAGAATAAAAATGTAATGTATTAGAGCTTACGGGTCCTTAAATGTGGTGGCTGCATTAGTTTTCTTTTAACTAATGGCAAAACTTGATATTTAGTTGTATATAGAATGGAGAGGGATTAGAACACCTGTCAGGTTTTCTATTGCTCTCTGTGCCCTTGTTAGGTAGACTCACCCTCTCTTTTAGTCTTGTTTACCATTATCACCAAAAGTGAAAGTAAAAGAAAATGCCAAATTTTGGGTTGTCCCCAGAACAGAAATAACAAGGGATTCCCTCACTTTAGAGGGATTTTCTCTGTTTTGGCTATGGGACAGGAAGTAAAGGGAAATCTCACCAATGGGACACAGATGGCAAAAATAAACTTTACAGGGGTCATAACCCTCCCTTAACCTACTCAAAATGAAAAAAAAAATAAAACAAAGTTTTTTATTTCTTTTGATCCTTCTTTCCTCAGCTGATGATCCTGCCAATAAAAGACTGTCCTGTCCTAGGGTGACCACACTCACTCAATGAATTGTATCCAAGAACAGTTTCTTATCTCAAGACAGGAAGTATATTATTTATTTCTTACAGGAACTTATATAGTGCTGTCAATTTACGCAGCCCTTTACACATATACAGTGGGTAAAATAAGTATTGAACATGTCACCATTTTTCTCAGTAAATATATTTCTAAATGTGCTATTGACATGGAATGTTCACCACATGTCGGTAACAACCTATGCAATCCATACATACATACATACAGAGAAACCAAAACAAATCAGTTCAGAAATTAAGTTATGTGTGATAAAAATGGAATGACACAGAGAAAAAGTATTGAACATGCTAACTGAATTTTATATAATACTTTGTACAAAATCCTTTGTTGGTAATGACAGCTTCAAGATGCCTCCTGTATGGGGAAACTAGTTACATGCATTGCTCAGGTGTGATTTTGGCCCATTCTTCAAATCTTGAAGGTTCCATGGGTCTCTTCTATGAACTCTGATCTTTAGTTCTTTCCATAGATTTTCTATTAGATTCAAGGTGGGTGATTGGCTGGGCCATTCTAGCAGCTTTATTTTCTTTCTTTAAAACCAATTGAGAGTTTCCTTGGCTTTGTGTTTGGGATCATTGTCTTGCTGCAATGTCCACCCTTATTTCATCTTTATGATCCTGGTAGATGGCAACAGATTTTTATCAAGAATGTCATGGTACATTTTACCTGCTGTATATTGTATATTCGCATTAGTCCCTAACCCACAAGGAGGTTACAATCTAAGGTCCCTAACTGACATTCATACATGCACATACTAAAGCCAGTTTAGACAGGATCCAATTAACCTACCAGCATGTCTTTGGAGTGTGGGAGGAAACCCTAGTATCTGGCGGAAATCGACGCAAGCACAGGGAGAACATGCAAACTCCAGTTAGGTGGTGAGGTGGTTGAGATTTGAAACAACAACCCTAGTGTTGCCAGGTGGAAGTGAATTTATATCCATTTAGCCACTGTGCCACCCAAAATAAATAGCAAAATAAAATGGCAATTTATACCTAGCCTGTAACCCTGTGTATTCTGTCAGCAGGGAGGAGACTTCCCTGCTGACAGAATACACTAATCAGCACTCCTAGCTATAGTCAGTGCACTGATCGAGGGAGGAAAATTAGACAGGCTGGTTGTACATGGATTGAAATTCCCTTCTGAAATGGCTGAATTTATATCCATGTATGGCAGAATTTAGTTCATCTTTAGAACATGTTACATGTTCCGCACATATTTGGGGTGGAACATGTAACATTCCAGCTCCTGCCCTCTTCCCTGAGACAGCAAGCAGAGTTCTTCTCCCTGCACCCGTTGTCTTTTTAAAAACAGGCTCCACCGACACACCACTTCATTCATTCATAGATTCCTGTGAATGAATAAACTACAAGTACCATATGCCACTGCGGCAGACAGATTTGTAGTTCCAATGGGCTGTGGGGGTGTTGATGAGTGCTCTTGTAGTTAAAGTGATACTAAAGTCAGAATTTTTTAAAAATGTAAAATAATAAACGTCTTGAAGTCACCTGCTCTGTGCAATGGTATTGCACAGTACAGCCCTGATCCTCCTCTTGTTGGGTCCCCTGCCAGCGATCTTGGCTTCTCCTCTTCTTTGTGTGTCCCCATAGCAAGCCATTTGCTGGGGGCACATGGTGCATGCTCGCTCCCGACCTGTGTGTCTATGGAGCCATGCTTCCATAGACACACAACAGTGGGACTTCCCATTTCATAGACACGCACAACCCAACCTCTTACTCTTCACTACATTTTACTGACAGCAGCAAAAGCAAATGGGTCCTGCTGCTGTTTGATTCCCTGTGTGAGGAGGAAAATAGGGGAGAAGAGAAGGGTAGCGCTGATCTCTTCTCCCCTCTTTTTTTCCCTGCACACAGGGAAGAGGGAGCACAGGGAAACTGAAAATGTTTTTTAACTTATTGCATTGCTTGCATTAATGTAAAAAACATTTATAAGTTTAGTATCACTTTAAAGGATAAGTTCACCTTTCATAACATGTTACAGGGTGTAACATTACGAACAGACCTTCCCCGATTCCCGTTGTGACAGCTAGTGGGGGAACTTCTCCTCCCTGCTAGCTGTCACAATTTAAAAAAAACCACCCGCCTGGCCATGTCACTCATTCACAGTATTCTGTGAATGGGAAAACTACAAGTCCCTGCCAGGGGCGGACTGACAACTCATGGGGCCCCGGGCAATAGGAGATCATGGGGCCCCTGTGTCCTTGCCCATACTCAAAAAAGCCTATGAAAAAGGTGCCAGGGGCATCTCATGGTGCCCGAGTTTCCAAATGGTCAGTCCGCCCCTGGTCTCTGCAGCCTTTGCGCATGTTGGCTTGTAGTTTTCGATGAACTACCAGCACCATGGTAGTTCATCGAGCCTTCCTGTCAGTAAGTATCTGCTTGTCTGCATGGGATGTACGAGCAAGCAGATACAGGAACAGGTCAGAGGGAGACCTACATGGCATCAGCGATCTGCAGATCACTGGTACAATGCTTTAGAGGCGCCAAAAACAAAAAATAATAAATGCACATTTTTTTACCTGCAAAAAAATGTGCATTTATTATTTTTTGTTAAAAGATGAACTTATCCTTTAACAGACATTTCCTCCGGTTTTCAAACAGAAAACCCATACAGAGGTACAGGCTGAAGACCAGAGGACCTGTCTGTAGGAGCCCACATTGCACCCGTGATTGACTGATTGTAGGTGCAATGCTTTCCAGTGTACTGTGGGAACAAATATTTACTGCACATGTTTTTTCTGAAAAGATGAACTTAGACTTTAGCATTAAATTGCTATAAATATAGGTATTGCCATTGCTGATCTCCTGCAAATGCTAATTGCCTGGCTGACATGTACCCAAAAATAGTGTGCAGGTCAGGAAGGCATACTTGCTCCATCTCAGTGACTCATTTGTGCTGAAGTAAGAGGATCCACATAAGAGCCATGCAAGTAAAGCTGGCCATACACAGATTGAAACTTGGTTGGTTCAGCAGGATCTATCATTCAACTTCCCATGAACCAGCTTGTTGGAAAAATGTTTCAATTAGCACATGCAGCCAACTGAAAGTGTCAGGGGTCCTGCTGTCAGAATAAAATGGCACAGCTGGGAGGTTTCCTCCATCCACATCGAATGTATGGATAGGGGAATCGATTCAGTTAACTGCCATCAGAAGAAATCATTAATGGCAGCTCCCATATTTACCTCCTGACAAGTCCCTGGACTCCAGTAAGGTCAATTCAAAGAAATAGGAATTTCTGTGCCTACTGTCTCATACTGTCCACAAGCTATTCCACATCTCATGAGGTAGTTTCAGGCACAATCATAGCACTGGCCACAAAAATATTCCTAAAAGCTAAGAACAAAGCCAAAAAACTTCAGTACAAGTTTTTCAGAAAAGTAGTTCTTGAAATGAAAAAGTCTTTCAGCTGCTAGAAAAATACACAGTTCTTGAAATGCTTTTAAACTGGCCTAAATTTCATCCAATTCCTGCTGAATCAGCCAAAGGCCAAGCCGTGGGTGGTCCTATCAGCACCACCCAGATCGACAAACATCAAATGAAACATGAAAAGGAGCCAGATAGAAAATTGTTGGATGAATAGGGACAGCAGTAACAGTAATTATTTTAAGAGGTGTATTTTCCCCTATACTGGAAGTACAATGTTATATCAGATTACAATAGTAATAAGGGGCACCTAAATTATTAGGTATCAAAGTATTCGCTCTGTACAAACTGTGTAGTGCAACTCGGAGGATGTGTGCATTTGGTGTAGTGCTGCTTTCGAATGACAAGATATACCCTGAAATTCAGACATGACATTTTACTAGCCCTCTCTGAGCCGCCCATGCAATTTCCAATTACCGCACTCATTTACTCATGATGTCTGTTATTAGAATCACAAATTCAATTATCTGTGATGTGGTCATCATGTCACATCTTAATAAGCAAGTGGACTTCCACAATGCATTATTCTTGGTTCTTCTGTTATACAAGATTACAAGGCATGGAGGCTGATACTGCTGGCCTGCTTCTGATCATATTGGCTGCAAGGCTGGTATGCTGACCTCAGACCTGAGGTTCACAGCTGGTGTACAGACTTTCTATTGAAAAGAATGGAGACTGTTGTACACATGCACTGGAGGTAACAGAGTCTGCCCAGGGAGGATTATGAAGAGACTGGGGGTTGATTTACTAAAACTGAAGAGTGCAAAATCTACTGCAGCTGTGCATGGTAGCCAATCAGCTTCTAACTTCAGCTTGTTCATTAGGCTTTGACAATAAAACCCAGAAGCTGATTGGTTACTATGCAGAGCTGCGCCAGATTTTGCACTCTCCAGTTTTAGTAAATCAGCCCCCATGTGTCACTAAGCTGGTTGCACAACAAATATGTCAATGGAGTGAGGACAGGAATGTGCTCCAACCAAACTGCTGGGGAGGTGATAAGGGTCTTCAAAAGAAAAATACTTTAAGCATTCAAAACTTTAGCTAAGCAACTAGCATTTGGGACATTATAGTGTATTATCAGGGAGAGTATATTTCAGTATTTACAACAGTGCTTACCTTAATGACAAACATTGTGATATTGCATAAAATGTACAGATTTGTAGAATAAAACACTAGAGAGAGTTCTCAGTTGCTCAATGTAAATTACTGTCTCTCCACCGCTGTTGAGATGACGCTGATTTACCTGATCAAACAAATATCTTGGAGTTTGCATCCTAACTGAAATGAACAAACTATGAACTAAAATACCTAACATTGCTCCAGCGTTGCCTGCGGTCTTGTACTGTTAAAAAACACTTCTGGTTTGATCACTTGTTGCCTTATAAGATGGACACTCCTCCATGCTTTTTGTTTCTATTCCAAACTGTTCAGATCCATTGCTCCTTTTCCCATTTTTTGTGCTTGACTCTACTTCATTATCTGTGGCCTCGCCTGGCTCTTTGCTTCTGCAATGACATTTTAACCAAACACAAAAGTGACAGCAGAGCTAGTTTCCCACATATGGAGATCCATTATATTTCAGCAGTCTTCTGTTGCATTTTCACTGGTTCTCCCATGCCTGTCTTAAATGATGGGCGTCAATTGAGCAGCATGCTACCTTTAAAACTCTAACATCCCTCCCATAGGTACAACTGCAGTTTTGTCCTCACAATACTCCCCTCAATGGGATTGCTATTGATGACCTTGGGTTGAGCTATACACCTCTAAAATGTTTCATCACATTTGGGCCCTATGACTCCCATTATAGGTAACACTAAATTCCCCCCTGGGGTTAGAAGTTTATACACATATACAGACACAGCTCAAAAAAATTAAAGGAACACTTTGAAAACACAGCAGATCTCAATGGGGAAAAATATCATGCTGGATATCTATACTGATATGGACTGGGTAATGTGTTAACAACGTAAGGATGCCCCATCGTTTGATGGAAATGAAAATTATCAACCTACAGAGGACTGAATTCAAAAACACCCCAAAGATCAAATTGAAAAAATTATGCAGCAGGCTAGTCCATTTTGCTGAAATTTCATTGCAGCAACTCAAAATGGTACTCAGTAGTCTGTATGGCCCCCATGTGCTTGTATGCATGCGTGACAACGTCGGGGCATGCTCCTAATGAGACGACGGATGGTGTCCTGGGGTATTTTCTCCCAGATCTGGACCAGGGTATCACTGAGCTCCTGGACAGTCTGAGGTGCAACCTGGTGTCGTCGAATGGACCGAAACATGATATTTCAGAATTGTTTTATTGGATTTAGGTCAGGCAAGCGTGGGAGCCATTCAACGGTATCAAATCTTTCATCCTCCAGAAATTGCCTGTATGCTCTCACCACATGAGGCCGGACATTGTTGTGCACCAGGAAGAACCCATAACCCACTGCACCAGCGTAGGGTCCAACAATGGGTCCAAGGATTTCATCCCGATACCTAATGGCAGTCAGGGTGCCATTGTCTAGCCCGTAGAGGTCTGTGCATCCCTCCATGGATATGCCTCCCCAGACCATTACTGACCCACCACCAAAATGGTCATGCTGAACGATGTTAAAGGCAGCATAACCTTCTCCATGGCTTCTCCAGTCACATGTGCTCAAGGGGGAACCTGTCCTCATCTGTGAAAAGCTCGGGGCGCCAGTGGCGGGAAGGCCAAATCTGGTGTTCAATGGCAAATGCCAATCGAGCTCTATGGTGCCAGGCAGTGAGCACAGGACCCACTAGAGGATGTCGGGCCCTCAGGCCATCCTCATGAAGTCTGATTCTGACTGGTCAAAGACATTCACAGCAGGGGCCTGCTGGAGGTCATTTTTTTGGACTCTGGAAGTGCTCATCCTGTTCCTCGTTGCACAAAGGAGCAGATACCGATCCTGCTGATGGGTTAAGGACCTTCTACATCCCTGTCCAGCTGTCCTAGAGTAACTGCCTATCTCTTGGAATCTCCACCATGCTCGAGACTGTGCTGGGAGACACAGCAAACCTTTTGGTAATGGCACGTATTGCTGTGCCATCCTGGAAGAGTTGGACTGCCTGTGCAACCACTGTAGGGTCCAGGTATTGCCTCATGCTACCAGTAGTGACACTGACCCTAGCAAAATGCAAAATTAGTGAAAAACAGTCATAAAAGATGAGCAGGGGAAAAAAATGTCAGTGGCATCCACCTTTCCTGTTTGGGGGTCATCTCATTGTTGCCCCTCTAGTGCGCCTTTTGTTAATTTCATTAACACCAAAGCAGCTGAAACTGATTAAAAACCCCCTCTGCTACTTAACTGACCAGATAAATATGTCAGGAGTTTAATTGACTTGATACTCTACTCTGATTAAATAGTGTTCCTTTAATTTTTTTGAGCAGTGTGTACACATACACATACACAAACAGCAGGTAAAATAATTATTGAACACATCACCATTTTTCTCAGTAAATATATTTCTAAAGGTGCTATTGACATGGAATTTTCACCACATGTTGGTAACAACCCATACATACAAATAAACCAAAACAAATAAGTCCAGAAATTAAGTTATGTGTGATAAAATGGAATGACACAGGGAAAACGTATTGAACACGCTGACTGAAATGTAATACTTCGTACAAAATCATTTGTTGGTAATGACAGCTTCAAGATGCCTCCTGTATGGGAAAACTAGTCAAATGCATTGCTCAGGTGTGATTTTGGCTCATTCTTCAAATCTTGAAAGTTCCATGGGTCTCTTCTATGAACTCTGATCTTTAGTTGTGTTTGGGATCAGTCTTGCTGAAGTTTCATCTTCCGCATCCTGGTAGATGGCAGCAGATTTTTATCAAGAATGTATTTTTACATTTTATCCATTCATCCTTCAATGATATGAAGTTTGCCAGTACTGTATGCTGAAAAACAGCCCACACACCATGATGTTTCCACCTCCAAACTGCACTGTTGGTACAGTGTTTTTGGGGTGATGTGCAGTGCCATTTGACCTCCAAACATGGTGTGTGTTATGGCATCCAAAGAGTTAAATTTTGGCCTCATCTGACCAGACTATATTCTCTCAGTATTTCACAGGCTTGTCTAAATATTGTGCAGCAAACTTTAAACAAGCTTCAACATGCTTTTTCTTCTGAAATGGAATCTTGGTGGTGAGTGTGCACATAGGTGATGGCGGTTGAGTGCATTACTTATTGTTTTTTTTTTTAAACAATTGTACCTACTAATTCCAGGTCTTTCTGAAGCTCTCCACAAGTGGTCCTTGGCTCTTGGACAACTCTGATAATTCTTTTCACTCCTTTGTCACTGGAACATTCAGAAGTTTATAAATCCTTCTGTAACAAATGGGATCAGTATGTTTTGCAACAATAAGGTTGCAAAGGTCTTGAGAGAGTTATTTGCTTTTACCTATCATGAGATGTTTCCTGTGTGAGACACCTTTTTATAGGTCATGAGACTGAACCAGCTGATATTAATTTGCACTGACAAGGTGCAGGATTGGTTTCTTGGCTTTCCATGCCTTTTTGCACTTCCCTTTTTCATGTGTTCAATACTTTTTCTATCCATATTATTACACATAACTTAATTTCTTTTTGCTTTCTTTGTATGTATGGATTGCATGGGTTGTTACCGATATGTGAGGAAAATTTCATGTCAATAGCACCTTTAGAAATATATTTACTTAGAAAAATGGTAACGTGTTCAATACTTATTTTACCCGCTGTATACACTATATTGCCTAAAGTATTGAGACGTTTCCTTCACACGCACATGAACTTTAATGGCATCTCAGTCTTAGTCCGTAGGGTTCAATACTGAGTTGGCCCACCCTTTGCAGCTATAACAGCTTCAACTCTTCTGGGAAGGCGGTACACAAGGTTAAGGAGTGTGTCTATGGGAATGTTTGACCATTTATCCAGAAGCACATTTGTGGGGTTAGGCATTGATGTCAGACCAGAAAGCCTGGCTCACAGTCTCCGCTCTAATTCATCCCAAAGGTGTTCTATCAGGTTGAGGTCAGGCCAGTCAAGTTCCTCCACCCCAAACTCACTCATCCATGTCTTTATGGACGTTGCTTTGGGCACTGGTGCGCAGTCATGTCGGAATAGGAAGAGGCCATCCCCAAACTGTTCCCACAAAGTTGGGAGCATGAAATTATCCAAAATGTCTTGGTATGCTGCCGCCTTAAGAGTTCCCTTCACTGGAACTAATGGGCCAAGCCCAAGCCTTGAAAAACAACCCCACACAATCCCCCCTCCACCAAACTTTACACTTGGCACAAGACAGAGAAGTGTCATTCATCACTCCAGAGAACACATCTCCACTGCTCTAGAGTCCAGTGGTGGCGTGTTTTACACCACTGCATCCAACACTTTGCATTGCACTTAGTGATGTAAGGCTTGGATGCAGCTTCTCCGCCATGGAAATCCATTCCATGAAGCTCTCAATGCACTCTTGTTGTGCTAATCTGAAGGCCACACAAAGTTTGGAGGTCTTCAGCTATTGACTCTGCAGACAGTTGCCGACTTCTGTGCACTTCAGCATGCACTAACCCTGCTCTGTCATTTTATGTGGCCTACCACTTTGTGGCTGAGTTGCTGTTGTTCCCAGTTGCTTCTAATTTATTATAACACCACTAACAGTAGACCGAAACTTCACGGATGGACTTATTGCACAGGTGGCAACCTATCACGGTACCACGCTTAAATTCACTGAGCTTCAGAGAGCAACCCATTCATTTGCAAATGTTTGTGAAAGCAGTCTGCATGCCTAGGTACTTGATTTTATACACCTGCAGCCATGGAGGTGATTGGAACACCCAAATCCATTGATTTGGAGGGGCATCCCAATACTTTTGGCAACATAATGTACATTCTTCTCTGATAGACATAATACTTTGGCTAAAAAAAAAAACAACAATTAGATATAGCTAAGCAGTTTTATTAACCTGTTCATGGTTGTCAGCTCTTAAAGAAACAAGCAAGATATTTAGTCCAAGAAAGGCATCCATTTTTCCTCAGAAAGGGGCTGCTTATCGTACATTGACTTGAACAACAGATACTGGAACCAAAACAATTTAGTTATCAAAATACTGCAATAGCAAAAAACAGAAAGCATCTTCAATGCAGCTGTTGTTTTTACAGTCACAACAAGCTCCCAACGATCATATGTCCACAGTATAGTTCTGTATAAAATTTCTTGTCTTTTCATTAAACAATATCTACAAATTGTTAAGCTTTATTTCTCTCTCTTTTGGAAATATAATGTGTGTATATATATATATATATATATATATATACACACACACACACACACACACACACATATATATATATACACACACACACAGCATCTCACAGAAGTGAGTACACCTCTCACATTTTTGTAAATATTTTATTATATCTTTCCATGTGACAACACTGAAGAAATGTCACTTTGCTACAATGAAAAGTAGTGAGTGTACAGCTTGTATAACAGTGTACATTTGCTGTCCCCTCAAAATAACTCAACACACAGCCATGAATGTCTAAACCACTGGCAACAAAAGTGAGTACACCCCTAAGTGACAATGTCCAAATTGGGTCCAAAGTGTCAATATTTTGTGTGGCCACCATTATTTTCCAGCACTGCCTTAACCCTCTTGGGCATGCAGTTCACCAGAGCTTCACAGGTTGCCACTGGAGTCCTCTTCCACTCCTCCATGATGACATCACGGAACTGGTGGATGTTAGAGACCTTGCGCTCCTCCACCTTCCGTTTGAGGATGCCTCACAGATGCTCAATAGGGTTTAGGTCTGGAGACATGCTTGGCCAGTCCATCACCTTTACCCTCAGCTTCTTTAGCAAGGCAGTGGTCATCTTGGATGTGTGTTTGGGGTCCTTATGTTGTAATACTGTCCTGCGTCCCAGTCTCCGAAGGGAGGGGATCATGCTCTGCTTCTATATGTCACAGTACATGCTGGCATTCATGGTTCCCTCAATGAACTGTAGTTCCCCAGTGCCGGCAGCACTCATGCAGCCCCAGACCATGACACTCCCACCACCATGCTTGACTGTAGGCAAGACACACTTGTCTTTGTACTCCTCACCTGGTTGCTGCCACACATGCTGAACACCATCTTAACCAAATAAGTTTATCTTGGTCTCATCAGACCACAGGACATGATTCCAGTAATCCATGTCCTTAGTCTGCTTGTCTTCAGCAAACTGTTTGAACTTTCAGTGATCAGTGGGAGAGTGAGAGCGATAACACAAAATTTAGCACACCTGCTCCCCATTCATACCCGAGACCTTGTAACACTAACGAGTCACATGACACCAGGGAAGGAAAGTGGCTAATTGTGCCCAATTTGGACAATTTTTCACTTAGGGGTGTACTCACTTTTGTTGCCAGCGGTTTAGACATTAATGGCTGTGTGTTGAGTTATTTTGAGGGGACAGCAAATTTACACTGTTATACAAGCTGAACACTCACTACTTTACATTGTAGCAAAGTGTCATTTCTTCAGTGTTGTCACATGAAAGGATAGAATAAGATATTTACAAAAATGTGAGGGGTGTACTCACTTCTGTAAGATACGGTATACACACACACACATATACGCATCCACATACAATTCAGATTTTTGTTCTGTATCCTGTATAAAAAATTTTTGTGAATGTATGTGTGCCTTTTTGGGAGGAGAGTCTGCACACCACCCCTATATTTGGATAATTATTATTATACAGGATTTATATAGCGCCAACAATTTGCGCAGCACTTTACAAAATCCCTATACATTGCAAATCTTTAAATACAGAAATAAAAACTACCCCTAGAACTAAGGTCAATCAACAAAACAAGTCTGCATTGACCATCGCTATGAAAGTTTTGTTAAGAAAGCCCCTATACAAGATTTTAGCTAAATTTACTGCAGATTCCTAGTCTATTTAGGATTGTGCACACTACACGACCCTTGGCAGGTGCATCACATGAAATGTTTCATAATCAATGACAAGCTGGAGATTTTGCATGAATACACAATGGGGTTTATTTACTAAAGCTGCAGAGTGCAAAACTAGGTGCACATCTGCATAGAAACCAATCAGCTTCCAGGTTTTATTGCCAAAGCTTAATTGAACAAGCTGTGGGAAGAAGCTAATTTGTTTCTATGCAGAAATGGGCCCGATTCTGCACCATCTCTCCATCTTTAGTAAATAAACCCCAATGAGGCCCAGTGCTATGCACAAATATTCAGGACTGGCATTCATATCAGAGTACTCATCATTTACAGCAACCATTTCTAATCACCCCAGCCATTTACAGCTGGCATACCGTAATAAAAAGAAATGTGAAGTATGGAGGCTACTATGCTCATGGAAATGGGAAATTGTATTGAATACTTACCATTATATACCGCATACAAATTATGGTAAGTATTTGATACAATTTTCCATTTTCCTGACACCAACATGGCAGCATACATATGATAAATACACGAGCTAAACAGGGAGGGCTAAACTGTACATTCAAACTTTATTACAATTAACATGGAAGTCTAGACCACCATTCTGTTGTAGCCCATTGACATACATGGCCCTGGAACTCTCCTGTAGCACCTGAGGCAGATGCACTGCGACAATCACTTTGCATGCACTGCCCTGAATGTAGAGATGGACCTGACTGAAAGAGCCTCAACCACTTCTGGAGGCTCTTGCCTTGCCGCACTGTATGTTTTCAGGATGACCTTCACGCTTCAACATGACAAGGTTTGCTGTAGCTTCCTACTCTGAATTTGCCTGATGGAAACACGAACAGCCTCCCTGGGGATTTAAACTAGGAAGCAGCTTGAAGGTAGGCATCTTAGACACCTAGTACATCCAGTTTGTGTAGGTTAGGTACTGTCTGTGCCAGAAAGGATGGAATCACCACTTTGTAAGATGAAAACAGGAGCCACCTGGGAACAAAAGTGCTTAAAGGGCACAGGCCCCAACTTGTCCAGAAGAAAAAAGATGTAGGACTCTGTAGCCTTAAGTGCTTGCATATCCAAAACTCTGCCCCCTGAAGCTATCGCCTGAAGTTATTGAGGGACACTGCTTCGCAAGTGACGTCCTACTGAGGACTGCTTTCTGTTGGTGCAAAGTCCTGGCAAGGAAATCCAGCACCAGAAAAAAATCCCACTGGGTAATGTTATGCCTCCTCAGGGCAAAGTCTCAAGACCAACCTTCTGAAACCCTCCCCTGGCAGCTCACACACCCATATTCCCTGTTAAAGGCTGAAATTTGAGCCCTTACAGAACTAGGCTGAGCTCCAATCCAGATCCTGTGTGGAAATTATAGCAACTAGGCGAACGTTAGGTTGAGTGTGATGATCGCGGCGTCAGACCCCCAGCCCTTCTCACCAACTTGTGTCCGAAGGACTTGCTAATCTAACACCACGCAGCAGCACTTCTCCTCTGGACCCCCTGGGACCAGTGATCTGCAGATGCCTGGCACCCCTCTCCTTCCCAGGCAAAAGCCAGGCTGGGAGTACTGGAGGTAAGGACCCCCCCCAAATGACTGAGCCGGGCTCCCTCCTCCCCCAGCTTGAGAGGAAAAACCGCATCCCTGTCCTCCCCATCTCCCAGTTACAGTGCAGTCTCCTAGCTACCCTGGAAGGGTTTCCAACTTGTTTCTCACCAACAGAGGAAACACCATTACTGAGATCCTAGTGGGGGGCCGCATTTTAATCTGGGTGGAGGTGGTTCCTCAAGTTCAAATCCTATACCCACGGTTGATCCAGAGGAAGATAAAAAAACACAGCAAAGCATGACCCAATTTGCACCTGCAGGGGAAAAAAATCCTTCCCGATTCCCCGAAAGGCAATCAGATATTCCCTGGATCCCTGTAAATCTCTATGAGGGAGGACTTAGAATCAATGCCCTTTGCGATCGTATAATAGTGATGTACTGAAAGAGGACAACCACCTTGTGTGGAAAACGTTACTCTGGTCCAGATGAAGGAAAATTCTAGAGGGCGATGTTTAAACCACCAAAAGCAACCAAGTTTTACCACAGATCCCAAAAATGGGCTTTACCATCTGTGCACCCAATTAGCCACCCTGGCCCCCACCACACTAGCTTTTGGGGAGGGGGTCCTCTGTCAACAAGAATCCTGTAGGGGATGAAAGGAATGAAAAGGACTATGGCTGTGCTTTCTTCAGAAAGGTGCCTTTACATACTCTTCCATCCACTCTTGAAGTTTCCCATTCTGGCAAAAGGGTCTTGAGTCCTGCAATGCAAAGTGGGCCAAATTAACTGGGAGAAATCACCTGAGCCGCAACCTCCTATGAGGAGAAAGGCCAGACTAACCATGGACAGCTCTTGGAATAGTGCTTAACATAGAGATATACATGTAACTCTTAGTCAAATAAAAAAATGAAAAGTATACGACATTCCAAGGATGTGTGCCATCCTATGAGACTTAAGCACTGTTATATGGCAACCAGGAGCTGACTGTGAGCACCATCCATCTGCATAGCAACTGAGGACATCCAGGATTGAGCAGAGATGAATCTCTTGAAAGAGTCCCATCCAATTTCTGTGTCAGGGCTCCCAGGTGTGACCAGAGGTGTGTGGCTGACGCAGGGAAACGCAGACCTCAGATATGTTATAAACAATATAATTTATTAACACTAACAATACAAACATAAACGCAGTGCAATACTAAAACATAATACAGTGCAACCAAATCAAACCAAACCAACCACCCACAGATAACAGTACATACAAGCAAGCGTCGTCAGGCAGGCCGGGTCAATATCAATAGGGCAGGTAGGTACAGGGGGAGCAAGCGGAGATTGGTCGGGGTCACAGGCCAGGTTCAGCAGGTAGCAAGCAGCGTAGTACAGAGGGTCAGGCAGAGGGATGGTCAGGGTCACAAGCCAGGGATCAGAACAGGTAGCAAGCAGCGTGGTACAGAGGGTCAGGCAGAGGGATGGTCAGGGTCACAAGCCAGGGATCAGAACAGGTAGCAAGCAGCGTGGTACAGAAACAGGATACAGGGCCCAGGACAAACACAACACCAAGGCAGAGTCTGTGGGTCTGGCCATCCCTTAAATACCCCAGCATAATCAGTTCCAGGTGTTAGCTGGCTGCAAAGTTGAGTCTCCGATTGCTGGGAGCATCCGCTGGCCAGCCCTGGTACTGCAGATCAAAAGGCAGGTGAGTCCCACCATTGCTGGCCAGTCCATTCCTGACATTCTGGTCAGAGGAAAAAACTTGTCATCATATTAGGCACTTACAACCACCCTGCCTGCGGACAGAAATGTTGACCAAGGACAGGGCCTTATAGCCCTCCTTGCTGTCACTGAATGCAATGCCATGGCTGTTGTGCCGCTTCCTCAGCAGGCAGTGGTTGCACAGGTAGCTTCCCATGAATGACTGGGAGGGAGAATATCAGAATGAGTGCTTGTGCTGAGAAAGCCAGAGAGAGGCATGAATCCTGGGGATACAGGGATATGCAGAGCAGGCCTGACCCACCATTATAGTTTTAGGCCTGTGTCAGGCTAGTGTTTTGTATCAGTGATTATTGCCAGCCATTACCAGTATTTTGAAGCTGCCAGTGTACAGTCAGGTCCATAAATATTGGGACATGGACACAATTCTAACATTTCTGGCTCTATACACCACCACAATGGATTTGAAATGAAACAAACAAGATGTGCTTTAACTGCAAACTGTCGGCTTTAATTTGAGGGTATTTACATCCAGATCAGGCGAACGGTGTAGGAATTACAACAGTTTGCATATGTGCCTCCCACTTGTTAAGGGACCAAAAGTAATGGGACAGAATAAGAATCATAAATCAAACTTTCACTTTTTAATACTTGATTGCAAATCCTTTGCAGTCAATTACAGCCTGAAGTCTGGAACGCATAGACATCACCAGACGCTGGGTTTCATCCCTGGTGATGCTCTGCCAGGCCTCTACTGTAACTGTCTTCAGTTCCTGCTTGTTCTTGGGGCATTTTCCCTTCAGTTTTGTCTTCAGCAAGTGAAATGCATGCTCAATCAATCAGATTCAGGTCAGGTGACTGACTTGGCCATTGCATAACATTCCACTTCTGTCCCTAAAAAAACCCTTTGGTTGCTTTTGCAGTATGCTTTGGGTCATTGTCCATCTGCACTGTGAAGCGGCGTCCAATGAGTTCTGAAGCATTTGGCTGAATATGAGCAGATAATATTGCCCGAAACACTTCAGAATTCATCCCGCTGCTTTTGTCAGCAGTCACATCATCAATAAATACAAGAGAACCAGTTCCATTGGCAGCCATACATGCCCACGCCATGACACTACCACCAGCATGCTTCACTGATGAGGTGGTATGCTTAGGATCATGAGCAGTTCCTTTCCTTCTCCATACTCTTCTCTTCCCATCACTCTGGTACACGTTGATCTTGGTCTCATCTTTCCATAGGATGTTTTTTTGTTTTTTTTTTTTTATAATTTAAATATTTATTTGTTTTCAAATATAGCAATATAAATATCTCCACCACAAGAAGTAATAAAATACTACATAACAAATTTCTTCTAAAAACACTTATTGCATATCATTTTCTCCCCTTAACCCCCTTCCCCTCAACCCCCCACCCTCCCACCCCTCTTCAGTAAACCCCTGACATCTGTCCGATTCCCATCTTTATTCTTATTCACGGAGTAGCTTCTTTCTTCTTTGCTCTAAATTCCTCCCATTTCTTCCATTTTGTATAATAAACCTCCATCTTATCTTCCTGTATATAGTATAGTTTCTCCATTCTAACAATCTGGTCCACTCTGGCTATCCAGTCATCTACCTTCGGTGCCTCCACTTTACGCCAAAACCTAGGTATCAATCCTTTGGCTGCATTTAAGTAGCACTCTATACCCATATTTTTAAATGTATTCATTGATAATTCTGTAATATGAAAAAGGCATATCTCAGGGTCCAGACCAATCTCAATTTCAGTGATATTCCTAATTTGATTTATAACCTTTCTCCAGTAAACTTGTATTTTTGGGCATCCCCACCACACGTGATATGTTGTGCCCCCCTCACCACATTCTCGCCAACACCCAGGTTGTTTCTCACCACTCATTTTGTGCTCTACCATCGGAGTGATATACCACCTACTTAAGCATTTATAGTTTAACTCCACCTCCCGCATGCTAACATTTCCATGTACCATTCTATATATTTTTCTTTGTGTATGTTCCTCCCACTCCACCCCCAAATCCCTTTCCCATTTTTCTATATATCTTAATTTTACCTTACTATCTAAATCAGTGAGAATTTTGTATGTTTTAGCAGTGCTGTGTTTCCCATCACCTCGAACTTCAAAAAATTTCTCAAATAAATTCCAATCTCTTCTAATTCTAAGGGGCTTCGTCAATTTCCCCACAAATTGTTTTAATTGATTATACCTCCATACATCTATTTTAGTGAAAATCCCTCCCTCTTCTCTTTTCAAATCCTCTAGTGTTCTTAAGTTTACCCCCTCCATTACGTCTCTCAACTGAGCATCCTCTTTCTTAATCCATTTACCCGTAATTTCCTCTTTACCTGGGGGGAAAAACTCTGAATTTCTCAATGGCATTAACAGCGAGTTAAAATCCCAATTCCTCTGTTTGTGCAATCTATCCCATTCTTTCAAAACGATCCTGGTGTATGAACTTGTGCTCTCAGCTAATTCTCTAAACTGTGTTGACACCCAAACAATCCCACTCAAATCTTTCCCACTAAGTGTATTTTCTATTGTAACCCAATTTTTACTCTTTGTATTATGTTTCCAGTCAAAAATTCTTGATAGGATCACTGCTCTATAATATCTTTTGAGATCCGGCATTCCCACTCCACCCTTTTCTTTATTTCTACTTAGCACTTCATATGATACTCTAGGTTTTTTATTTTTCCATATATATCTTGTTACCATTTGCTTAATTGCTCTAAAGTATGTCCCTGGGAGTTTAATGGGAATCATTTGGAGTTTATACAAAACCTTAGGGAGAATTACCATTTTTATTAAGTTAATACGACCTAACCACGAAGGATTTCCTCCTCCGATTCTCTTCAATTCCTCCCTAATCTCATTTAACAATGGTATATAATTTGCTTTATAAAGATTTTTCTGTGAAGAAGTAAGTTTCACTCCCAAATATTTTATTTCTCTATCTTTCCATATAAAGGGGAACTCTCTCTGTATCATTTCTTTTTCGCTCTTTGGAAGGTTTATATTTAATATCTCTGTTTTACTCGGATTAATTTTTAGGTTTGCCAATTCCCCATATTCCTTCAATGTTTTCATTAGGTTAGGAAGCGTTATCCTGGGGTTACTAATATAGAACAGTAGGTCATCCGCAAATGCGGCAACCTTGTGCTCTATTTTTCCTACGTTAATTCCCTTTATATCTATATTTTTCCTGATTGTTAATAGCAAGGGTTCCAATGACAAAACAAACAACAATGGGGATAATGGGCAACCCTGTCTAGTTCCGTTTGTCATTAAAAAAGACTCTGATCTCTCTCCATTTACCATTATCATCGCGGACGGTCCTTCATACAGTCTTCCAATCCATCTCCTCATCCTGTTACCCAGTCCCAAAGCCTCTAGCGTATCCATCATGAAGCTCCAATTAACCCTGTCAAACGCCTTCTCCGCGTCTATCGAGAGCAACAGTACTGGATTTTTTCCCGTTCGACTTTTCTGTATAAGCATAAGGGATCTCAACCCATTATCTCGACCCTCCCTTCCTCTGACAAAGCCCACCTGATCCCCATGTATCCAATCTGGCATCAGATCCCTCAACCTATTCGCTAAAACCTTTGCATACAACTTCGTATCTGTGTTCAGCAATGATATCGGTCTATAACTTGAGCACTGGGAAATATCTTTACCTTCCTTATGTATCAAAACCACCTGGGCCTGTAGGGATTCCTGTCTCATCTCCATCTCTCCTCCCAATGCATCCATATATCTCTTTAATTTAGGTAGTAGTAAGTCACTATATTTTTTATAATACCTCACGGTATACCCATCTGGGCCCGGACTTTTCCCCGACTTAAAGCTTTTTAATGCTGTTTTTAGTTCTTCCTGTGAGATTTCAGATTCTAGGGAGTTTAATAATTCTTCGCTTACTTTTGGTAATCCTGCTTTTCTTAGATATTCTCTTCTTTTCTCCTCATTTACCTTTTTGATCTTATTTGTAGGGTCATTGGGGGCAATATTATATAGTTTACTATAGTAATCTTTAAAAACTTTTGCAATTTCTTTAGTTGAGTGGACTAATTCTCCCTTGAGATTTTTTATTTTATCTATATAATTTCTATTTTTTTTCTTCCTCAAAGTTCTCATCAAATATTTTCCCGGTCTATCTCCCCATCTATATCTTTCTCTCGTGATTTTATGAAAAATTCTCGTTTTTTCTTCCTCCAATACTTTCTCTAATTCTTCCCTCTTTTTTTTCATTTTTTCTTCTATCTCTTTCATTATATTACTTTTATGTAGGAGTTCCAACTCAGCTATTTCTTTTAAAAGCTCACTAATCCTTTCTCTCCTTTCCCTTTTTTTCTTTGCCCCAATCGCAATTAGGATTCCTCTGATGTATACTTTGTGCGCCTCCCACACTGTAGCCCTTGACACATCTCCAGTTTCATTTTCCTCAAAAAAATCTCCCTATCTCTTCCCTAATATTTCATTCAGTATCTTGATCCATAAGAAGTGCCTCGTTCAGCCTCCATGTCAGTCCTCCCGACGACCTCCCTCCCCATCTTAATCTTAATGCAACGGGGGCATGATCCGAGAGGGTCATTACTTCTATCTTAACACTAGACAAATCTTCGATGAGACGATGATCTATCAATATATAATCTAATCTGGAGTATGTTTTATGAGTGTTAGAATAAAAGGTATAGTCTCTGTTTCTGTTATTTACTATTCTCCAGCTATCCACCAATTGACTCTCTCTCATCACCTTCTTCAATATTCTCATCGACTTGTTTCCCTCTCTCGGCACTGTAGAAGTTGTGTCTATTTGCGGGTCTATACATAGGTTGAAGTCTCCGGCCACTATTAAATATCCCTTAGAGAAATCCATCAATTTCTTCAGAACCCCTTTCAAAAACATCTCTGGTTTCCTATTAGGGCAGTATATATTTGCTAGCGTACTCTCGATATCTTGCAGTTTGCCTTTCAAAAACAGAAACCTCCCATCCGGATCGGTATTCCTATCCTCTAAGTCAAACCTAACATTTTTTGCAAATCCTATAGCCACCCCCTTCGCTCTCTTAATTGGGGAATCCGCATAATACCAAACCGGATGGTATCTAGATTTCAACTTAAGATTTTTTTTTAACTCGAGGTGTGTTTCTTGAAAGAATACCACTGAGGCCGCTCTATGCTGTAATTCTCTAAATAACCTAAATCTTTTACTTGGACAGTTCAACCCATTTACATTATGAGTTATGAACTGTATTTCCTCCATATTTTGTTTATTTGTCATCTTTCTATTTTACCATCTCTTTTCTTCTTCCATTTCCCTCTATCTCTCCTTTTACACCAGATGTCAGTTTTAAAAAACCCCTCTCCCCCCTCCCCTTCCAATTCCCTCCCTCCCTTCCGTTTTAGGCCTATGGCTTGCCTTCCCCCCTCCTCCTCCCTCCCTCCCACCCATTTTAGGCTTGTAGTTTGCCTATAAATCTGTTGAGGATCTAAACCCTTCATAGATTTTGTACCTTGGGGTTGAGCTCCTCCCATGAACGGCCTCTCCCACCTCCCACTCCCTCAGATGCACCTTGTCTAATTCAAAAACTCAAGATGATTCCACTATGATGTACTTCATTTGAGCGAACAGGAAGTAGGAAGAGAGAGAGAGAAAGAAAAAGGAGAGAAAAAAAAAAAAAATTCCTCCTCTATCTTCTTCTCCCAATTAACTGCCAGTCTTCCTTTACTCTGGCCCCACTATCTCCTACGTCCTCCTCCCAACCAGAAATTTCTATAATTTGCAAATCAAGTCTATCACAAAAGTCTCTTAAATCCTCAGGAAATCTCAAGTAGGCTGTAACTCCATTTTTCCATCCGATTAGACACTCAGGAATACCCCATCTATAGTGCACATTTTGTTTTTTCATTTGCTCTAACAGGGGTTTTAAAGATCTTCTTCTCCTAAGTGTCTCTGTTGTCAAATCTGCAAATATCTGTATATTTATTGCTCCATATTTAATAATTGATCTTCCCTTAATCTTTCTCCATATCTCTTCTTTATCACACATCTTTTGGAATTGGACAATTATGTCTCTGGATTTGTTTTCTCCATTTCCATGTTGAATATTTCCAATTCTAAAAACCTCTTCCAGATTCACCTGTTCCATTTCTGGTCTATCTCTTATGGAGTTTAGGATTTTACAGATAAAGTCTCTCACTTCCTCTCCCTTCACGGACTCCGGGATACCTTTTACCCTAAAGTTCTTCCTTCTCTCCCTGTTTTCCTGTACTTCCATCCTATACAAAAGTCTTTTTTGCTCTTTCTTAATATCTTTTGTCCTTTTTTCTAAACCAGAGATAGATTGGGCATGATTTTTAATTCTTTCCTCTGTCTCCTCCATCCGCAATAGCAGCTGCCCTAAATCACTCTGTATGATTGTTAGTTCTTGTTTTATTGTTTTTTCTAGACTTTTGAACATATCTGCCATCTCTTTCTTATTTGGTACTTGTAGTTCACTTTCCAGATTTTTCCTCTCCACATTCTCTAAATATTTGACTATTATGCTTTATTCCCAGGGAGAGTCTCGGGCTAGCTTCCAAGCTTGTTTCCAGCTCACTTTTATCACCGATATCTTGAGATCTTTCTGGGGTCACATTACCTTGAGACGTATATTTTTTTATCGTGCCCACTTGGGACCCCTTTAGCCCACTACTTTTAGCGTTTTTATTCTTCATCTCATCTTTGGGTTTTTATTCAGTTAAATACAGGAACCACCTTGATTTAACAGCTTCAGACCAGGTATCTAGATTTCAACACGTGCTTAATTTTCCATTTTCCCACTATGCTCTCCTTTTTCTTCCAGGGCTGCTAGTTCCTCTTATACTCAATCTTCCCCAGGGAGTCTACCCCTCTTTAAACATACAGTCACCATATAATCACAATTTGCTAGGTCATGCTGCTCACACTCACCCTCTGGTTGTTTTTCTTCTGGTGAGGCAGCCCCGATCCAGCAGCTGCTGACTTCAGGTTCCCACTGCTCTCTTCAGGGGGACTCCTCTGGGTCTTCTTCCTCAGACCCTACTCCCCTGTGTATAAGCTTAACATACACGGGGAGCAGGTCATCCATCACACAAATGTCCTCTCCTGTATGTTGCAAGGGGGGAGCAGGGGGGGAGAGCGAGCCGGCGTCCTCACACTCACTTCAGATGCCGGCCGGTTTTCTCCCCTTCCCAGCAGTGCTCTGCGGTTTCCCACGTGTCTGCTCCGTGACTCCCCGCTCTCCCAGCAAGCCCCGCCGCCCAGCACTCCTTCCTCTCTCCACTCCCAGGCCGCCGGACCCGCTCTAGAGCCGTCGCTCGTGGGTAAGTCCCCGGGTCAATCCTATACCGGCATCTGGGATGGTGTAGGCGATTCGGAGAGCACCCGCTCCGTGCTCTCCTACGCCGCCATGACAAGGCTCCTCCCCTTCCCTTTCTCATAAGATCTTTCCATAGGATGTTGTTCCAGAACTGTGAAGGCTTTTTTAGATGTCGTTTGGCGAACTCTAATCTGGCCTTCCTGTTTTTGAGGCTCACCAATGGTTTACATCTTGTGGTGAACCCTCTGTATTCACTCTGGTGAAGTCTTCTCTTGATTGTTGACTTTGACACACATACACCTACCTCCTGGAGAGTGTTCTTGATCTGGCCAACTGTTGTGAAGGGTGTTTTCTTCACCAGGGAAAGAATTCTTCGGTCATCTACCACATATGTTTTCAGTAGTGTTCCGGGTCTTTTGGTGTTGCTGAGCTCACCGATGCGTTCCTTCTTTTTAAGAATGTTCCAAACAGTTGTTTTGGCCACGCCTAATGTTTTTGCTATCTCTCTGATGGGTTTGTTTTGTTTTTTCAGCCTAATGATGGCTTGCTTCACAGATAGTGACAGCTCTTTGGATCTCATCTTGAGAGTTGACAGCAACAGATTCCAAATGCAAATAGCACACTTGAAATAAACTCTGGACCTTTTATCTGCTCATTGTAATTGGGATAATGAGGGAATAACACACACCTGGCCATGGAACAGCTGAGAAGCCAATTGTCCCATTACTTTTGGTCCCTTAACAAGTGGAAGGCACATATGCAAACTGTTGTAATTCCTACACCGTTCACCTGATTTGGATGTAAATACCCTCAAATTAAAGCTGACAGTCTGCAGTTAAAGCACATCTTGTTTGTTTCATTTCAAATCCATTGTAGTGGTGTATAGAGCCAGACATGTTAGAATTGTGTTGATGTCCCAATATTTATGGACCTGACTGTACATGCACTAGTTGCTGGTGACTAATTGATAAGGCCTCATCCACATGGGGATTGTTAAAAACAGGCAGATGAAGATAGCATTGCTGTACATATGGCTGCAATGCTCTGTGGTGTTGCAAAACTTTTATACAGCATGTAGCGATTGGTATACAGAACTGCATTTCAAACTTCAGCATTGGGACTTATTTATATGTGCAGCTAAAATAGCTTCTTCTCTGAAAACTGATTCCAAGTAGTCACTTTTCAGAAGGCATTTAACAGTTGAGTATCGTCCATACCTTTGCTGTGGAGTGCAGTGTTGTAATGTGCGTGTTACTGCAATGCATGTTAAGTGCATTAGCATGTGGCAATGCCATTATTTTCAACAGAGAAGTGTTTTCCTCCTGGGTAGGGTATAATTTTATTGTTGCTTACTAATGAAAAACTTCATACCACTACTGCCACTCCTCTTAAAAACAACCTCTTCACCCTTCCATTCATCAGGGTGAATAAAAGGCAATGTCTTGAAAACATGAAGTATGTTCTGACTTGTGAAGGCAGTCATCTACGTCATCCCATTCCGGCCCACTGTTTAACCAGTGAACAAAGGGGAGAGAACAATGTTCTTGGACAACTTGCCAGCCAGCTTGCTAACAACTGAATTACCCTGTCTAACAGTATGTGTTTATAACAGGGGCTTAGTTAGCACACATTTGCAAATACATACATAGGCCACAGGGCCACGTCACGGCACCCTGATAATCTGTGGCCCTAACTCTGCAATTTGAGAGTCCCCATAGTAGAGGCACATACATTTAATGGATAGATCAAGGGCAGGTGGACCTGAGGGAGCCCACCCGTCTTAAAGGCAAAGGAGTGCACAGGACCCCAGCATGTAGCACAATGGCAGCCAGGGTCCTAGTGCACCCACGTACCAAAACTCCAACATGCAAATAAAAATGGCCACTTGCCCCAGTCTATAACTGGCTTATGAAGCAAGGACACAAACAGGCATCACATAGTGAATAAAGGGGAGAGAACAATGTTCTTGGACAACTTGCCAGCCAGCTTGCTAACAACCGAATTAACCTGTCTAACAGTATGCGTTTATAACAGGGGTTTAGTTAGCACACATTTGCAAATACATACGTAAGCCACGTCTGTTTATGTGTCCTTGCTTCATAAGCCAGTTATAGACTTGGGCAGGTTGCCATTTTTATTTGCATGTTGGAGTTTTGGTACGTGGGTGCACTAGGACCCTGGCTGCCATTGTGCTACATGCTGGGGTCCTGTACACTCCTTTGCCTTTAAGAGGGGTGGGCTCCCTCAGGTCCACCTGCCCTTGATCTATCCATTAAATGGCCAATCAGTGATCACATGCAAAGTAGTAAGCAAGATGTCACTTGTGACATCATTGCTTACTACGTGTGAAATCTGTGAATGATCACAGAGGTCACATGGTACAAGGCTATTCACAACAGCCTTGTACCATGAGATAAGCTCTGACCAATCACAGCTCACACAGTATTTCTCAATGGCTGCAAGAATGCAGAGAGAAAGAGAAATGATTGTTTTTACATCCTATATCGGTGTAAAAGCAATCACTGTAGAAAAAAAAAAAATATATATCTTAGTCACCCCCCACAAGTAGTATAGTGTCACCATGGTGACACTGTACTGCTAGGGTGATATGTAAAAAAAAAAAAACATAATATAAAAAAATAAAATAAAAATGTAAAAAAAATGTTTAAAAAATATAATTTTTGGTAATAACTAATTTGGCGTATTTTTTTTTTTTACTAAAAAGATAACGGAATAAATTTTGGCCAAGATTTATGATGAAATATTATTTATTTACAAAATTTTATAAGAAAAACATTTTTTTCCAAATTTTTGGACTTTTTCATTTATATAGCAAAAAAAAAATTAAAAGCCCAGCGGTGAATAACCACCACCAAAATAAAGCTTTATCTGTCTCAAAAAAATGGTAAAAAATTCATATGGGTACAATGTTGCATGACCGCGCAATTGTCATTCAAAGTGTGATAGTGCTGAAAGCTGAAAATTGCCCTGGACAGGAAGGGGGTAAAAGTGTCCGGACAGGAAGTGGTTAACCACCCTAATGAATGACTAGACCCGAGAGACACTGTTTTTCATCTTCTTACTTACCACACTGATGGTCCCTACCTGACCACATGGAGGTCTTGGCTATGGGGCAGAAGGCTCATATTGGAGCAAGAGTGTCAGCACTGCGTAGAAATTAAAATGAAAGAGACTCAGAGAAAGAAAGACAGATCATAGACATGTGTCTGAATCACCTCTCACCCCCATTCACCTGCATGAGTTAGTGAAAACAGAACATGTTCCCAGTGCAAACCCACCTCGTGCACACGTGGGCCTGGACACGCCATAACAAAAATGAACACAATAGGCCCTCTGCACCATGTATACGGACACGCCAGACAATGGCCATGAGACTGGAAACAGCCACAAAAACAGGGCCCGAATCGTGCACGCACGCCGGTCACATGAAGTGCCACAGGTCAAGAAAAAAAACTGCAGACAAAAGAAAAACTTCAAAATCACTCTCACAAAGGAAAAATGATGAAGTCTAATGAAGGTAGAAGCAAGGGAGGAAAAAAAAAAAAAAAAGGCTAGCACAAACCTGTGGGAGAAAAGAAGGCCGCATTAAAGCCGGCCATACAGTTGTGTTCAAAATATTAGCAGTGTGTTGAAAAAAGTGAATAAAGCTCAAAATCCTTCTAATAGCTTTTATTTCCATACACACACAAATGCATTGGGAACACTACACATTCTATTCCAAATCAAAACATGAAGAAAAATATATCAAATTTGTGTTGTTCCTCTAAAAAAATTGAAGAAAAGTGAATATTAGACTGTTCAAAAAAATAGCAGTGTTTGTATTCTTCTTTAAAAACTCAAACATTCACGATATAAACTGAGAAATGTTTGAAGATTTTGCTTTCCTTTGAACCAATTAATATTTAGTTGTATACTTCTGGCACCTGTGAACAGGTATTCCAGCCCAGGATGATTGGACTACATTCCACAGTTCTTCTCCATTTCTTGGTTTTGCCTCAGAAACTGCATTTTTGATGTCACCCCACAAGTTTTCTATTGGATTAAGATCCGGGGATTGGGCTAGCCACTCTATAATGTCAATCTTGTTGGTGTGGAACCAAGATGTTGCACGTTTACTGGTGTGTTTGGGGTCGTTGTATTGTTGGAACACCCATTTTAAGGGCATTTCCTCCTCAGCATAAGGCAGCATGACCTCTTCAAGTATTCTGATGTATTCAAACTGATCCATGGTCCCTGGTATGCGATAAATAGGCCCAACACCGAAGTATGAGAAACATCCCCATATCATGATTTTCCGTTGATCTTTGTTTTCCTCCGCTATCCTTGACTATGAAGGTGCTTCTGAAAATTTGGATAGAACAAGCTCATGCCATACAGGTGCTTTCCACCTTCCGAGGAGGACTTGGTTTTCATTGCTCCTCCAAAAGTTATCTGCACCACCAATCCAGTTTCCAGTCAGAAGAGAACATTTTTGCCAATGTCAATGGAAGCACCCCAATCCAGTAAGACGTAATAGCCCAGCTATTGAAATGGCCAGACTAGAGTTGCAGGGATTCCCATCCAAGGTGGTTAAGACCTTGGTGAAGGCCAAAAGATCATCCATGAATGCTACATAGAGAGGAATGAAGAAAGTTTGTTTTGTTTGCTCAGCAAAATATTTCTCTTCTGTGTCCCAAGCTTTAGGTCTTGGACATTTTTAGAAGTTTGGTCTGGCATAGAACTCCATTAAAGTACAGATCTATACCTTGTCCTCTTTCTCAGGCTGCAAATGGGTAGAACTCATGGCCAGATGCTTCATGCAGGTGGTAATCCATATATGATCCCCAAGGTAATTCTTCCTCCCTTCACGGGACTTGGGATTGGCTCTGAAAGCACTGGTACAGGTACCCTTTGCTTCAACAGCTTAATTTCCATTGATGTTCCTCATGGTAAAACTAGTTCTGACAGCAATTGCTTCACACAGAAGGATGTTGGAGATTGCAGCACTTTCCTGCCAAAATCCGTTTTTCTGTCTTTTTACCAGATATAAGGACACGAAGTCCAAATACAAAGCTCAATTCTAAAGTGGTATCCAGTTTCCAGGAAAGCTGGGGGCCAGTCCCTTGGAGAATTCACGAGAGTCAGACAGCCGAAAGACTTCAGTTCCTTACTACATGGTAAAGTTCCTAAACGTGTACTTGCAAAGGTCAAAAGATGTGAGGACAGAGGACAATCTTTTCATTTTGCCATCAGGTCCTCAGGAGTCATCCTCTGTTGGATTACCAGGGTGATTAGACTGGCATGCAGGAAGTAGGCCTTTCTGCTCTGGTAGAGGTGTAAACTCATTCGACCAGAGGGGTGGCAGCCTTTGGGGCAGTTATGCCAGGATATCCTCACCTAACAGCCGCTGCCCTTCCCTCCTCCTACCACTCCATCCCCCACAGCCGTTTCCTCCTGTGCCTCTACCCCCTCCCTCCTAGATTGTACGCTCGAAAGAGTAGGGCCCTCTAACCCCTCGTGTGCTGTTTGATGTTACTGTTCTGTTTCATGTATTGTCCCCCCTCTATTGTACAGCGCTGAGCAAACCCTTTGGCGCTATATAAACTCGATAAATAAATAAATATCAGTGGAAGATATGTGCGAGAAGGCTAGTTAAAGTATCTAAGTTGCAGCCTTCATTCAACTTTACAAGCTACACAGGTGGTCAGCAAGTACTGCAAAGTTTGGGACAAGAGACAAATACTTTTTGTCTTTAGCAGCTTTTCTTTGTCAGTTTTTCTTTTTCATGTGTTCTCTCCAGACCATTTATTCTGCTAGTTATATCCCATTGTGTGCTGACATGAAGTAGGGGCAGGAAAATTGGTATCAGATACTTAACGTAATATTACTTTCCTGGCCTATCCTCACGGCAGCACAGGACTCCCTCCCTAGTGGCCTCTCACAGGCTAGGTTTTCAAACACTTCAGCTGGGGGGGGGCTGCCTTTAATTTAGCTAGGAAAAAGGTGGTCCTATGGGTTCCAACGGAGGAGTTAGTCGGTTGTGTGCTGACAGGAGCATAAGCCAGGAAAGGAAAATTACAGTAAGCATCTGATAACAATTTTCCGTTATATTGCCAAAGTATCTTAAAATGAGTGTGAATGACACCTGGAGCTTTTACTTACAAGTTGGACACATAACAGGCAAACATTTTCGCTATGTTTAAACTAAAAGTCTACCTGTACTTTTGAGACCTGTTATGTGCAGCAATAGAATTTCTACATTATCAGCAGTGAAGTGACTGTGTGATTGCAAGAAGTAGAGTTACTCCTGAATCAGGCAGCTTGGTAACGAAGTGGTTAGCACTTCTGCTTGGAAGCTCTAGGGTCGCTGGTTCAAGTCCCAGCCACGACACGGACATTTGCATGTTCTCCCTGTGAATGGGGTTCCTCCCACCCTCAACAGACATGCTGGTAGGTTGATTGGCTCCTGTCTAACAATGGTGGGGATGCAACAGCATGTACTATATACAGTATTGTGTGTTAATATCACTTGACCAATATATGGCACTGTACACTAAGTTTACCAGTTGTGCATATCTGTAAAACTTGTTGGTTCTTTTTCTCTTCTCTCTCTTTATAACCAAGATGTCTGCTGTTACAGTTTGCTGAAATGTTTTGTATGTTTGCAACTTAAGCCACAAAAGTAAACCAAGTTCTGCCTCATCACAAGCTACTAGTGTCTTCTCTAACACATAACCAACAGGTTATGGGCCCAGCTCGACACTGGAAAAAGGAAAACTACAAGCAAGTAAGTGCTGCATTTACAATCCTACCAAATCCTGTGTGAGGAAACAAGAGCTGTATCCAATTCACTGAAAGATGGCAAGTGCTTCAGATATGAAGTTTACAATAGCAAAGCTCAACAATACCAACTACCAGCTATGGAAGTTTAGGCTTGAAATGCGGTTATCCAAAGATGACTTGTGGCAGGTACTAGATACACACAGACCCAATGACAACCCGGAAGAATGGGACAGAAAAAACAGGCAAGCAAAAGCAGTCATAAGCCTGTTAGTGGAGGACGATCAACTCATTCATATAAGGAAAGAAAACACAGCTAAATGTATGTGGACTGCATTACAAAAACTGCATGAACGTGCAAACCTAAACAGTAAACTATATCTGCTGCGCAAACTGTATAAGATGAGGCTGGAAAAAGGGCAGGAAATGGGTGAACATGTAAATACTATGCTAGAAATTGTGGACCAGCTAGGTGCAATAGGTGAAGAAATGAAAGACGATCACGTAGTAGCACTACTGCTATGCAGCCTTCCAGAATCATACAGTGCCCTTATAAATGCTCTAGAAACTAGACCGGAAACTGAACTGACGCTAGAATATGTTAAGGGAAAATTAATTGATGAATACAGCAGAAGAAAGGAAAATTTGCATAGTGAAGAGAACAAGAGACCAGAGGCAGCTCTGAAGGTGCATGAAGGCATAAGACAAAGCAAAGAAACCAGGGTATGTTTTCGCTGCAAAAAGGCCGGTCACCTGAAAAAGAACTGTTCAATCTGGAAAGCTGAGCAGCGAAAGCGGGAGCTACCCACAAGAGAAAGAGCTAATGCGGTCATGAAAGAAAATGAAAGTGCATCATGCAGTGGTACTTTTTTTTTTTTTTTTTAAAGTGACTCAGAACAGTACATTGATTCAGGGGCAACAAGTCACATGACAAGCGACGAGACATTCTTCACAGAAATTGATTTTAGTGCAAAAGATAAAGTCTTCCTAGCAAATGGGAAAAGTATTACAGCGGAAGGTAAAGGTCAGGGATTTCTGAACTGCAAAACGCCATCAGGGGGCAAGCAGAGCATCCTTGTAAAGAATGTTCTATATGTTCCAAGCCTAGAAGAAAGCCTCCTATCAGTTAAAACCCTTGCAAGCAATGGACTCACTGTCCAGTTCAGAGGTAATGAATGCACAATTCAAAATGGAAAGCAAAATTCTAGCAAGAGGAAGGTTAAATGAACATCTGTACAAAATAGTCACTGAAAGTGAGAAGGCTAATGCGGCAACTCATAACCCACATGACAAGTGCATCCACCTGTGGCATAGAAGATTGGGGCATCAAAACCCAGAAGCTATAAAAGCACTTTGGAAAGAGAGGTCTATCAGAAGACATGAAAATATTGCCTTGCCACACTCTCAGCAAGTGCACGTGTTGCATCAAAGCAAAGGCTACCCGAACCTCTCTTCCACAGACCAGTCAGAGTAAAACCATTTAACCCATGGAACTGATACACAGTGATGTGTGCGGACCAATGAAAACCATCACACCTGGCGGGAACAGATATTTATTGACTTTCATCGACGATTATTCCAGGTACACAATAACGTATCTAATGAAGCACAAAAGTGAGACATTAGAAAAACTTCAAGAGTTTGTAGCTATGACAAGCAACAAGTTTTAAAGGAAACCTGGAATAATACACACTGACAATGGAGGGGAATATATGAATAAAGAGATGGAATCATACCTAAAGAAACAAGGTATTATGCACCAAACAAATGTACCATACACTCCTGAGCAAAACGGCGTATCGGGAAGAAAAAAAAAAAAAAAAAAAAAAAAAAAAAAAAAAAAAAATCGCACTCTTGTAGAAATGACAAGATGTGTGATGTCGGACGCTGCCTTACCTAACAAATACTGGGGAGAAGCAATAATGACTGCAACATACCTACAAAACAGGCTCCCAACAAAAGCTATTGAGAGTACACCATATGAAATGTGTGTGGACAAAGGATATAGAATCCTTTGTCCACACACCAACAAGGTCACAGTAAGCCGCAGTGTTTATTTTGATGAAAGTGAAGCACCAGATAATACAATTCTTGAAAAATGTGGAGAGGATTTACGCGCTGAATTGGCAAGAGACACTGACCCATGCGAAGCAGGACAAGAGCCAGAACAAGAAGTGGAACTTACAATCAATGAGCCAATAGAACCCACTGAACAACAAGAAATCAGAAGATCCTCTTGAATGACAAAAGGGATACCACCCCGCAGATTATCATACGCTGCTAAAACACATCAAACACAGGAGCCAACATCCTGGGAAGACATAGAAACTTTGCCGAGAAGGGAAGCCGATCAGTGGAGAAAAGCAGCTGAAGAAGAAATAAAATCACTTCAAGAAAATAAAACTTGGTCACTAACAGAACTCCCTCCTGGTCGCAAAACCATCGGAAGCAAATGGACTTTTAAAGTGAAATATGATGCAGAAGGAAACATCTATAGATACAAAGCAAGATTAGTTGCCAAGGGATACTCCCAGAAATTTGGAGAAGATTACGATGAGACATTTGCTCCAGTTGTGAAACATTCCACCATAAGAACACTCCTTAGTATTGCTGCTGGAAAGGGAATGCAAGTAAAGCACCTAGACGTCAAAACTGCCTTTTTGTATGGAGACATCAAGGAGGATCTGTACATGGAACAGCCACCAGGATTTGAGAAAGAAAAGAACCTTGTATGCAAACTGCAAAAGAGCATCTATGGGCTCAAGCAAGCGGCGAGAGCATGGAATGAAAAAGTGAACAAAATACTAAGAAAGGAAGGGTTCTTAAAAAGTAAAAGCAGATCCATGTCTGTATTCAAAGAATCAAGAGAACAAATGGACATACATCCTAATACACGTCGATGACATCTTGACGTGTTTTGAACAAGAAGGGGACAATGACCAAATAGTTCACAAACTGAAACAAAATTTTGAAATTAAAGAGTTGGGGAACATTACTCCCTACCTAGGAGTTCAAATAGAGCGGGAAGAGGATGGAAGCTATCTTCTTAACCAAAGTCAGAAAATTACAGAAATGTTAGAACAGTTTCATATGCAAGATGCAAAGGAAGCGAAAAACACCAATGGAACCAGATTATCCAAAAATCAATGGAACAGAAAACCTGTTACCCAACAATGATTATTACCGCAAGGCAATCGGAAAATTGCTATACATTGCCACCGTGACAAGACCAGACATCGCCGTAGCAGTGGGAATACTTTGCAGGAAAGTCGCAACGCCGTGTCAACGCGACTGGAATCCAGTAAAGAGGGTAATGCAGTACCTAAAGGGAACAAAATCAGATGAAGCTGCGACTTCCAGCATCGTCAAACCCAAAACTGATTAGATATGTGGACGCCCATTGGGCTGGAGACATAACCAACAAAAAATTGGCCCCAGTATGTGCATGTATAAATATGAGTTAGGGATCTTAGATTGTAAGCTCTTGAGGGCAGGGATTGATGGGAATGTGCAATATATATGCAAATTGATAGTGCTACCTGTAATAAATGCTTGTAGGATGAGGTTCAAGCAGTGACCCCTTCAGAGGGGTTCAAAAGGGCTGATGCAATGCAGGAACCTCTTTCTATAAGCAGAGGTCATCACAAGAATATTTAGTTCTCATTTATCAAACTGTCAAAAGGGCAGAACTGTTCTTTTTCCAAGTATCAGCCACCCTCCTTTCTGCCCTCTAAAACTAGATTAGGATTACATAGGGAGGAAGCTCATTCAGAACTTGAGCAATAATATGACCAGAAACAATATGGGTGATGGGAGTCGAACATAAACATGGTCAAAATATATAGCAATGGGGAAAAATATTATAAGAGATATCATGTGTAATAAATATACTAGAAGATACTGTGAAAACTATGAGGAAATACATTATATATTCAAACAATAGTGCAGCGCTCCGTTGCTGAATAATTAGTGTACTAAAAATGATATATAATAAAATTAAAAACCTTTATTTATATAGCCAGTAATCCCACTCACATATCTGACAAATAAAATGCGCCTTATCAAACTTTGTGTGTGAATCAATTCCCCCTGATGAAGCCACGTGACCGGTGGCGTAACGCGTAGGGGAGGGGCTCTGACGTCATCACGCTAAGTCAGCTTGTCACGGCGAGTACGAGATTTGTGCTGAGCACACACAAAGTTTGATCAGGCGCATTTTATTTGTCAAATATGTGAGTGGGATTACTGGCTATATAAATAAAGGTTTTTAAAGGATAAGGCACTATCTTTTGCTTTTCTTTTGGTATCATGTATGTGGAGACCTGGAGGGGATACAAGGAGGAATAGACCCCTGGAGGCGAGAAGGGGAAATCCATCCATCCATCCTTATACCACCATAAGAAACTACACACTGGAGAGGCATCAGGTGGATAATTAGTAAATTGCAGTGTGGAACCATCTGGGAAGGAGTTCAGGAGCAGCAGTATTTGCATCTGTCCCTATAGGACAAACAGCTATTTCAGCCTATAATAAGTAGGCAAATAAGGAGGTAAGCGCATAATAGAGGAACAATTATCCTGAAGCTGTCCTATGGGTTGGAACAAATCCATATATTATTATTGGAGAACTATTCATTTAAATATCATTTTGGACACCTGTTGATGGGATATATTGTTTTTGTTTTATAGGATTGGATAATTATATTGTTTTGGTCATTTATAGACTTGCATATATTTAGGTTAATTATATAGAGTATTTTTGGATTCATAATCACAAGTTTAGGATTTATTAATTTAAAAATATTTTTTTGGTACACCAATTTATTTATATATAATGTTTAGTACACTAATTATTCAGCAAGGGAGCGCTGCACTATTGTTTGAATATATAGAGTTATTAACACTATTTATGAGTTGGTGTAGGGTGCTAGAGAACCTATTTGTAGATAACACTTTTTGAATTTCACCATATTAGCTCACAAGTAATTTTGGCACTGATATGAGGAAATACATGTCTCTCAAAGACAAAATGTAAATAACCTTGTCATTCAACAAATATACACATAGCAACATTGTGATTGGGAAATCTTGTACTTTGTTGAAGGATTTGTATAGGGCTGACCTAAGTTCACCTTTAATCCTTACTTAACCCCAGGATTTTGTTTTCTTTTTTCCTTGTTCCAGTTGCTTATATTACCCTCTGTGACATCACCATGCAGAGTTGTAAATATTTTGCAGGGGCAGCTCCTACTGATGTAGATTCACCCCCAGAACTACATCTCCCAAGATCCCCTTCCCTACAAACCGCTTATAAGCAGGCTCTTGGAAGTCAAGGCAGCAGCAAAGTATTTATGGCAAAGAAATTAAAGCACATGTGGAAAGGGACAAAAGGGTAGGGGACTATGCAGAGTTCTGTAGTCCAGCAAGCAGGGCTAACAACGCTGCTCGTTATTTCAGAGTAGAAAAGGCACTGTGTTCTGTATTCATACAAGAAGGTAGGAGCACACTGAAATTCTGGCAGATGCACTTGAAGCATTTTTGAGGATAAAACATAAGGAAACATGCATGCATGGCAGAGATATACAGAACATTTTTTTTTATTTTTTTATTTTGCCCTGACATACATTTTAAATGGTACCTACATGATGCAGAGCATTGATCATGGTTCTCTTGACACATTTATTTGATTAAAAATGTTCAGAATCTTCATGGGGCTATATTAATTTTTATCCAATTAAGCTAATGGTTATAGCCACTCTATCAACATAATATACTACAGTTACTTACAAGATATGATAAAAGCATATATTTTTTTTTTTTTTAAAAGGATGGTGGGTGGCAGGCTAGAGAGACTAAGAGTATAATTAAGAATTATATACAAAAAAGGATCACACTGTGTAAAGCAACCATTAAGGTCATCTCTTGTAATAAAAGGATATTGACCGATCATCCTCAGTCTCAATGACGTGGTCCCAATCTAATTACTTAATACAGTCCAGTAAGAGTCGCCCACTACTGTCAATGTAGACGTACTAGCGGAGAAATGGAAGGTCAGCCACGTAAAATGAAGAAAAACATTGTTAAATGTAGAGAAACGCGCTCTCATCCAGATCTTTCAAATGTTTTACAACATATGATGAAAGCCACTGTTCAAAGCATCCAAATTGACCACTTTAACATCCATTGCTGTCTTTTTTTTTTTTTTTTTTTTTTTAAATGCGATGCAGGCTGTCTAGGTAGGACAGAGACTTCTTTTACATAGATCGACACAAACAAAATACTGTATAACATAGCAGCAAAAAAAAAAAAAAAAAAAGGTTTTGGGAATTACTTCACAAGAGACATTGCAATCCAAAAGTTTCTCTCCAATATAATATAGCCATCCTCTAGCAGTTAAGTGATTGGATTAGCATGATGGTGTCTGTCTGGGTCCTTTGAATTTAGTCCACTGCTGACTTTGTCAGACATGACATTAAGAATCAATCAAAGGTGATAGTGGTGAGTGGTGTGATCTCTAGTGTGTGTTCCAAAGTGTGGGACTGGGGTGCATGGATATCTGGCAAGGGTCCATTTCGATGGTGGCCATATTCAAATTTGATGCGAAGCTCGCCAATTTTGGAGAGAGGCAGGATATCTGGGATCCACTCAATGGTGAATGGAGTTGGCTCCTTCTGGTCTGGGGAAGTGTTACCTGAAATAAAAAAAGCATTAAAAAGGTGACTTTGGCGAGGTACATTTTTACAGATGCATGCATGTTATGCAACGGCATTTTATATCGGAGTCCAACAGTGAAAATGGTTAATGACAGGACAATAAGAGTACGCCCGGTTATTACTTCCAAATATAGAAACATCTTCAACTTATGATTCTATATAACACTTAACCCTATAATATCCCAGAAAAGTGATCTACCTTCACCCTTGAAGGCCAGCTAGACAATATATATGTGACTTTTCTATGAACAAATAAAATAAATAAAATAAAACACCAGCACAAAACATCAAACCAAAAAAATCAAAATAAAAAATATGTCCAAAATCCCACCGTGTCCAAAAACAATTCAAAATATAAAATCAAAAAATCCAAATTTAACCAAAATTAAAAGCTTAAACTTTTTCTTCTTCTTTCATCACCAAAACCTTCTTAATACCCGCAAATCCTGATGTTCATACACCTCAAAAAAAGGAAAAAAAAAAACTCGACAGTGTCATACCTTAAATGATATAAAACACACGTGCCACTCACTGTGCAGCATGCAAAATATTAAATAAATGTGTATACTCTAAAACGAGTGTCTAAACACATACAAATAAGTGAATGTCAATAAGAGTGAAATGTCAATAAGAGTGAAAACACATTCACATAGAATATGAAATGCAATGTGTGAAAACCACTCCACAAATAACACTGCCAGTGTATAACACCACACATATATACATACATATATATATATATATATATATATATATATATATATATATATATATATATATATATATATATATATATATATATATATAAATAAAACAGTGATAGCCAAAAACCCAGACCACCACTCTCCAACTCTTATATGGATGGGTAATTACCCTATAGCAGAAACAGCAGGGCAATATACCACTCTGGGTTACTTTCTCCTCACATCGATTTTCTCCAAAGACTAGGGCCACTTCCTCCACTTTCCTCCAGAAAACCAGTCACAGTATAAAAGATATTCTTCTTTATTGGTAACTCACATAAAAAAATTCCAGTGGTAACAGCTCCTCCTCACAAGAAGTACACACATGGACAGGTTCAGGGAAACATTAACCGCATGTTCCCACTTCCAAGATGGCCGCGATCGCACTTCCGGTCAACGTCGATGCGTCTGACGTCACGTGTTTTTATGTGAGTTACCAATAAAGAAGAATATCTTTTATACTGTGACTGGTTTTCTGGAGGAAAGTGGAGGAAGTGGCCCTAGTCTTTGGAGAAAATCGATGTGAGGAGAAAGTAACCCAGAGTGGTATATTGCCCTGCTGTTTCTGCTATAGGGTAATTACCCATCCATATAAGAGTTGGAGAGCGGTGGTCTGGGTTTTTGGCCATCACTGTTTATATATATATATATATATATAGTGTGGTGTTATACACTGGCAGTGTTATTTGTGGAGTGGTTTTCACACATTGCATTTCATATTCTATGTGAATGTGTTTTCACTCTTATTGACATTCACTTATTTGTATGTGTTTAGACACTCGTTTAGAGTATACACATTTATTTAATATTTTGCATGCTGCACAGTGAGTGGCACGTGTGTTTTAGATCATTTAAGGTATGACACTATGTCGAGTTTTTTTTTTCCTTTTTTTGAGGTGTATGAACATCAGGATTTGCATGTATTAAGAAGGTTTTGGTGATGAAAGAAGAAGAAAAAGCTTAAGCTTTTAATTTTGGTTAAATTTGGATTTTTTGATTTTATATTTTGAATTGTTTTTGGACACGGTGGGATTTTGGACATATTTTTTATTTTGATTTTTTTGGTTTGATGTTTTGTGCTGGTGTTATTTTATTTTATTTGTTCATAGAAAAGTCACATATATATTATCTTCAACTTATGCCTTGGCCTGGCTCCTCAATCTCTCCACCCCTCAAACACACAGGACATCCTACAGCCATAGAAGAAAAAAAAAAAAGTGCAACTAAGTATACAGCAGGGCTAAGAATCAACACTTACAGGAGGCAGAGCTTGGAAAAAATGTCAGCCTAGGATACAACACAGCTTCACAGGGATGTACACGATGACTGGCACTAGAAGACACCACAATATGCCTGGTCCTCAGCACTACTATTATCTTTGGCCACATCAGGTGCATTTTAACATGCCCGGATCAGCAATAATCCTAAACAAAAATTATTCTTAAAGCAGTATTAAACCCAAAAGAAAACAGCAGCTTATCAATTCTTAAATGTGATGGCTCTATTAGTTTCCTTTGTTAAGCTTGCTTTCTTCTATTTTCATGTGGTGGTCCAGCTAGAAGTCTGTAGCTTTTTTTTTCCAACAGAAAAGCTCTCTTGCAGTTAGAGATGAGAAACCATTTAACACTGGCGGGAGTGCTTAAAATGATCAGCTTTTCTGTAAAAACTTTATCCCAAATGGAAAAAAAAACTGTTTGCTGTAGCTACCTATAAAGTATTGGCTGCCGTTCAGCTTCAATTAGTGTATTTAAATTTACTAGTACTTCTAACACTCCCATCCCCCCACACTGACAATGCTGCTGTCCAAATCTGTGGTCACTCATCCAGAGTGGTTTTTGTATAATACAGGTGTGTTACTGGCCAGAGCACCAGGGGAAAGCAGAGAGAGAAAAAAAAAAAAAATAAAACACACAATAACTGACACATCTAATAAGTAAGCTACAATATATTACTTTTTTGGTTTTAATTCCACTTTAAAATGTGTCAGTTTAATGATAACATACTGACCGACTTTCAGGAAGGTTTTCAGTTCCAGTGGTCGGATGGGCTGCTTCTCTAATCGCCCATAGGTTTCCGCAATATTTTCCACTTCGACTTTAGGGCATTTAAACAGATCGTATGTTCCATCTCTGTTCTGGACAAAACTTCTGGTGATTTCCAGTGGCATCTGTAGAGAATAGAAATCGCAAACATAGGGAAAGATTTCCCAGGTTATGTCATGTTTCTCCTGGATTTCTCACTGGGTTTAGAACAGTACATAGTGACAGGTAGAAAGTAATGAATCCTCCTGGTTTCGTTTTATATATTTTAGATCTACCTCACGTGATAAAAAAAAAAAAAAAAAAAAAAAGAGCAGAAATTGCTTCCTTTATTAGAAATATGTCTCACCATGTTCAGAATCTGAAGCACTGCTGTCTACCATATTAGCGTATAATGATCAGAATTAGATTTAACATTTTTTCACTATTATTATACAGTATTTATATAGCGCCAAAGGGTTTGCTCAACGCTGTACAATAGCAAGGGGGACAGAACATGAGACAAAACAGTAACAATACAATACACGAGGAGTTCAAGGGCCCTGCTCTTTCGAGCTTACAATCTAGGAGGGAGGGGAAGTGGTACAGGAGGAAGTGGCTGTGGGGGATGGAGTGGTAGGAGGAGTGGAGGAGATCGGTTGTTAGGTGAGAGTGGGGTAGGCTTCCCTGAAGAGATGGGTTTTCAGGGTGCGCCTGAAGGTGAAGAGGGTAGGTGACAGTCTGATGGATTGGGGTAGGGAGTTCCAGAGGATAGGGGAAGTCCTGGAGAAGTCCTACAGTCGGGCGTGGGAGGAGGAGGAGACCAGGGAGCTAGAGAGTAGGAGGTCCTGTGAGGAGTGAAGGGCATGGGTAGGGTGGTATTTGGGTATCAGGTCAGTTAGGTAGTTTGGGGCAGCATTGTGAATGGCTTTGTAGGTCAGAGTTAGTAATTTGAAGCGCTGGGCAATAGGGAGCCAGTGAAGGGATTGGCAGATTATTAATCTAGCACTACTGGATTAATCTGAATTTAAAAAAAAATATTGAGTATTTAAATCGAGTAAACTATGCTTTTTAATAAGTATATTAAATATATCAAACTAGTATATTGTCTAGAACTTTGTAGAAATACTTTAAATTACCAAAGGCACATGGATACACAATTAGAGCTGAACTCCAAACAAATAAAAAGACGTTAATGCAGCTCTGTATTATTAACACGTCATTAAAAATGTTGTACTCATCATAAAATCCTCTTATTTGAGTCCATTCAAAGACACAGTATGTCTTTTATCGCCAAGTTATATAGACATGAACAGGACATGAACAGGAAGACTGGACATTGATAAAAATAAATAAAAAACACCACCACCACAACTAACCTGGGGTCTACCTGCTGCCCAAACTGCTGGGATCTTGTAATGCATGATTAAGAAAATGGGATGTCTGACTTACTGTAAAATCTTTACCTTAGACTACATTACAGGACACAGGGGAAGTATTTAGGTACATATAATTATGCTCCCTTATGGACACTGGCAAACGAGAGGTTATAAGGACAGCCCAGTATAACCCCTCCCTCTGCTATGTCTCAGAAACAGAGAGGGAGCCATGTCCCATAATGCATTTCAAGAAAAGGATTGTACAGTAGGTCGGACATCCTTTTTTCTTAATTTTTCATTGTGAGACACAGGACAAACATTACAGTTCAACTGGGCAGTGGGCAACACAGCATACAAAGGGGTAACTGGCCCATGAGAACCAACAAGTTATCAGAGATGATCAACAGATAGCAGAGCTGCCAGAAGACTCATATGACTGAAGTTAGCATCAGCTAGGGAATGAACGTTGGCCTGGTAAAATGAGGTCGGAGTATCACATCCTCCTGAGCCAGTTCAGTGTGATGAGAATCACTGGAACGCCCTCCATCTCGATTGTGCAGAGTAGGAGAGGAGGGTGTTTTAAAGGGAAGATGTAGACCTGAATGAACTGATCCCACAAAGTCACCAGAGCATTCACTGAGGACTAGAGGAACCCTGGATCTGGAGACAAACCTGCTTACTTTGTGGTTGAATCTTGAAGTCAGGAAGTTCTCACCTGCAAAATAGGTCCTGAAACACCTTGGGTGAAAAGACTAGAGTCCAGACACTGACAGCTGAAGAAATTTGCCTGTCAACTTTTCATGCCCGAGAAGTGCATGGCAGACTGAGCTGAATCAAAGTTCTGCCCAAGCCAGAATCAGATCTGCTTCCCTTTGAACCGCAACTCTGCTTTCTCACTTATGGGTGATGTAAGCCACTGACTTGAATTGTCCAACTAAATACTGGTTGAACGTTCGCCCTTGCAGACGATAGGTCCAGCATTGAAGGGTTAACCAAAGCAATCTGGAGTTCCAAAATATTGATTGTGTAATGAGCTTCCCTAGGAAAACAAGTTCTTGTAACAAGAACGTATTCAATATTCTATAGCAGGGGTAATGAATTCAAATTGACAGAGATCTGGTCAAAATAATTTTCTTCCAATGGAGGTCCAAGTCTCATGTTTATGCTATGATGTAGATTCAACATCACAGCCTTCTGTACAGATAACAGTCCTCCCACCTTTTATGGCCTGATCACCCTGGCCCTCATGGTAAAATGAAGGGTTCTAATGTGTGGGCACCTGTTAGTGTGAGGTCCAGGAAGACGCGGTGCAATGCACATTTAAGTACATTGCACTGTGCTTTTTTTTTTATTTTTTTTCAACCTTACTGAAATGTTAAAATTGCATTTCATTAATTTTTATGCACCACAGCTGTTTCATATAGAAACAGACTGTACATAGAGCCTTCATATGAGGTCCAGTGAGTAGCCAAAAAAATGCAATGTGAAAAAGGCACATAGAAAAACAGTTGTTTTCTAATGCCCTTGCAGTGACCTGTGTTTTTCTAGTGCAGGAAAACATAGGGGTCAATTCACTAAGCATTAAATAGCGACTGAATAAATGTGGTAAAATAACGCATGAAATAAATATCTTTTACAAATGTGCAATGCAATTTACTAAGAATTTTGCGGTAAATAACTCATGCGGTAAAATATTGTTCTTGTGGTAATTACCACATATTTTTGTGCGGTAATTTATCGCACAGTAGCTGGTTGTTAACCTCCCTGGCGGGATGATTATTTAAGATTTTTGGTGCTGAAAGCGGTACCATTATTTTGCATGGAAATTTAGCGTTTTATATTGTAGGCCTGTAATTCTTAGGAATAACTCACTTAAATCTGTCTAAACCAGAGTCTAGTAGACATCTCGGGTAAAAAAAAATGCATTTATTAAATAAAAAGAAAAAAATTTTTTAAATAAACTTTATGCTTTGGGCCTTCCCAATCATACACCGTAATGCTTTGATTACTCTTAAAGAAGAGCAGCCCAAGTCAACTATTTACATGTGATTTTTTTTACTGTGCGTTCTTCTTTGTAACATCTTGGGTATGATAAAGTTTGAAACACAAAATCATAAATAATATAATAACTATAAATAACAAATAAGAATACTTTTTATTCAATAAATTTTAGTAAATAATATAATCAAAAACACTGACTTTTTTTTTGGCCAAACAAGGATGCAATATTAGTAGTCATATTGCTTCAGTAAACATCCGGGGTATGGAAAATTTTAAAACATGGTACAGCACAAAGTCCGACGTCACAATCAGGACAATAGAACCGGGTTTCTTTTCTGATTTTCGTTCCAGTGTTGTCACGTTTAGAGCAGCAAACCACACACATCCTTGTGGGTGCAGACTTTTCCGTTGGTGGAATGTGGTCCATAAAGTGACGACCAGTCAGGCGTTTCGGGTTCACAACGCCAGCAACACGACGTCCAGATCTATTTACAGTCGTTGGTGTTTGGTGCTTGAGAAATATAAGTTCGGCAACTTTCCAAACAAACTCCGCATGAACCACAGGCTTGTCACTCTTTTTTTCTAGCAGAATGAATGCGTTCCACAAACACTGTCCAAGAAGATGCCTGAAGATTTTTTTGTAATTTTTTTGTTGTTTACTCATCGCTGGATAAAATGTCATGGCCTGCTCAGATTTGTCCACACCTCCCATGGTGTTGTTGTAATCCATCACGACTTGTGGTTTCATTACGTCTTTTCCACCTTTTTGTGTGTACCATGACAGTAGAGGTACTGTGAATAGTACTCATTAGGCACACATCTTTTTTGTCACGCCATCTCAGGCCATCATTTTGCCTTTCTGCCAGGCAACTATTTCTCCTGCCTTGAGCTTTTTATTGCCAAAGGTTGGCGGCATGTCATGCCGGTTAGCCCCAACGGTCCCATATGCATCCGTCTTGTTGTGTAGAAGGAACTCAGAGTTCTGGAGAAGTGTAAAAATTGTCTGTGGTTACACAATAGCCCTGATTCAGCAATGGCTCAATCAAGCGGTTGCCATTCCATAATTTCTGAATTGTTCGTTGAATTTGGTTCCTTTCCCGGTGTATAGGACCGAATTCCATATGTAACCAGTGCTCGATTCACATAGCATGAATGATTTTATGCCAAGTCGTGCACTCTGACGCCATATACTGAATCCAGCTGAGTCTTCCTTTGTATGCCATTAGACTTTCGTCGATACGAATGTCTATCTGGTACATAGGTCTGCTGGAAATTTTTCAGAATAATTTGATAAACTTCCCAAATCTTCTTGAGTTTTGGAGCTGGATGAGAAGTCTCATCAAATTCTTCATTATTTGCAAAGTGCAAATATTTCATTATCAGAGAGAATTTGTATTCCGACATGACCGTGCCAAAAAAAGGAGTGGCTAGTAATTTGTTGGTTGTCCAATACCACTTCTGCAGGGGTTTCCCCACCACTCCCTGAAGAATTATTAGGCCCAGAAACTTCCAGATGTCCTCTTTGGTCACTGGTTCCAACTTTCTGCTCCTTGAAAACCTCTGATGCATAGCAGCTTGTTGCTCCTGGTACCGATTTGTCTCCGTAACAATTTTTTCAATAACCTCATCGGTCAAAAAGAGTTGGAGGTATGCCAAGGGGTTGTCATACTCAACATCCACTTTGATACCAGGTGCTCCAGTAAACAGGAATCTTGGGGGCGCTACGTGCTCCGTACCGCAGTCAATCGAGCACCAAGTCCGCACATCGCTGGGCACAGTCGCAGGATCATCGCTGAAATTGCTTTTTGTGTCCGATGACGAACTTACCCACGAATCGCTATCACTCAATTCTGCATTGCTGTTGCTGTTTTCCAGCAGGTCATATACCGCTTTTGAGGTGGAGGCGCGCTTTTTTGATGCCATGGTCGTTCTGCAGTTTCCAGACACAAAGTACAGTAAAACTGCAGGTAAGGGCACTGGAGAAAGCACTGGGGGGAAAAAACGAAGGTCAATTTATTTTATTTAGTAATGTAATCCAATAGGATTACAATGTATCAGTGTGTTTGTGCATTATACTTTTTGAATTTGCCGCCGGTTCCACCCCCGTGTCGCGACTCTCGCAGGGAATGGAAGCCAGGGCACACAGAGCATCGGGCAGAAGATCCGGCTGTCGTACACTGCGGGAATACATTGTGGGATCCCGGGGACAAGGTATTTAACCTCTTCCAGGATCCAGCGATGCAATCCCGAGTGTGGCTTGGGGTTACCGCTAATGGTACTGAAATTCCACCCAGAGTCACACTCGGGAATACCGCCAGGGAGGTTAAGTAAGCTGGCCGCCCAGCCTTTAACAACAGATGGGTTTCCTGATGACAGCTGAATGTTAAAAAAAGGAAGAAGAATTCCCAGCAATTATAAAATTAATTTACAAAAAACCACATGTGGTTCCCCCCCATCCATACCATGCCCTTTGTGTTTGAGGGGAACCGCAAAAAAAAAAAAAAAAAGTTGTGGGGGTCCCCCCAAAATCCATACCACACCCTTGTCCGAGCATGCAGCCCAGCAGGTCAGGATGGGGGGGGGAAGACGAGCAAGCACCCTCCTCCTGAACCATACCAGGCCACATGCCCTCAACAGTGCATGCTGATGGGGACAGGGGCCTCTTCCCCACAACCTTGGTTGGCCCACGGTTGTGAGGATCTGCAGGCGGGAGGCTTATCAGAATCTGAAGTCCCCTCTAACAAGGGAGGCCCCATATCCTGCCCCCCATGTGAATGAGGATGGGGTACATGGTACTCATTCACAAGACAAAAAAATAAAAAAAGTGTAGTGTCAAAAAAACAAAAACAAAAAAAAAAACAAACAAAAAAAAACAAAAAAAAAACACACACACAAACAGGCAAACAGTCTTTGAAAAGTCCTTTATTTAAAAAAAAAAAACAAAAAAAAAAACAAAAACAAAAAATAAAAAACATACCACACAAAACCAAAAAAAAAAAAAAAAAAAACCTATCCCCCGGTGTAGAGCTATCATCAATCACAATGCCTGCTGCCAACCCAGAAAAAAAAAAAAAAAAAAAAAGGCTCTGCTCTGGTGTCGAGAGCAGAGCCTTTTTTTTTCTTTTTTCGGGTCGGCGGTGGGCAATGTGATTAACTATGAATGACTGCCTACTGTGGTTTTTTTACACTACACTTTTTGAGAATGGGTAGTGGTACCATGTACTCCATACTCATTTACATGGGAGGGGGGCCGGAATCTGGGGATTCTGATAACCCCCGCACCCACAGACCCCCACGACCACCGGCCAAGGTTGTGTAGAAGAGGCCCTTGTCCCCATCAACATGGGGGCAAGGTCCTTCAGGGGGAATCCCCCCTGCCTCAAAGCACTCCCCCTATGACGAGGGCCTGGTATGGGGGGGGGTGAGCTCGCTAGTCCCCCCCCTCCCCCCCTTTCCGGACCTGCCTGCATGCTCAGGTAAGGGTCTGGTATGGACTTTGAGGGTCCCCCATGCCACTGTTTTTAAATTTTGGTGTGGGGGTTCCCCTCAAAATCCATACCAGGCCAGAATTTCTGTGCAATTCAGACTCTGGCATGGTGTGAACCATGCATTTTTAAAAAGGTACAGGAACCTTTTTCCTGTGTTTCTTGCAGGTACAGAAGCCCAGAAGCTCAGGGAAACACAAGCCGCAGCAAATGCATAGGTGTGAACCTAGCATTACATCACAGAAACCCCCCCCCCCCCACCCTTCACACCAGTACTCCCAGTCCCCCATCCTTCCACCACAGTACCCTTCACATCATATTCCCTCCTCTCACCATCCTTACATCACAGTCTTCCCTTCACATTACCACCACCCCCCCTTCCACCACAGACCCCCCATTCCAGTTCATTTTATATGTGTATTTAGCGGTTTGTTCAGTTCAGCTTTAACGGAAACCATGTTTTGTTTTTTTACATTGTGGCATCCTTGTCTTGGGTCAATGACTCAGATAGTGAAGCTAGCCACAACCAGATGACTAGCATTTTTAAAAGACCAGCAACAGATGCCCACACATTTCTGTATGTGTTACAGTAGACACAATATTTTCCTTTTAAAATAGTTGAATGGGACAGAGGCGGTTTGTGGCAATATTTGGTAAATAAAAGGATTATTCTGTCAGCCTTCTTTCCTTCTAGTAGACCAAGCTACATGTAATTGAGGGGTCACCACAACAGAAGTACGTTTCAAAAGTACATGTGTTTCACTCAATATGTAGTAATTACGATGCCACACGTGACAACATGAGTGTATATCAACCTATAGTTACTGCACTGCAGTTTATATCTATGTAATACATCTATACTCCAATAGTAGTAATAAAAGAAACCACTATAAACCTTGACTTTTCGCATTTTTGTGTGATGCATATCTTTGTGAATATGAATGAGAGAACAGCTCATACAGGTACAAGAGGAATTTCAGAAGGGAAATTACGGGTACCCCCCATCTCAATGCATTAGACATCTTCATCGTTAGCACCAGTATCATATACAGTAGGTGGACACTTACCTCTGGGGTGTCAAAGATCTGCTTCACATGTAAAATGTTGGTTATGTGCCAGGTGTACTTGGAGAAAGTCCCAAGCGGGAGGGCATCTTTCCTCACAAAAGCTGTCAAGTAGAAAATCCTCTAAATGTTGCCTTACAAACACAAACTATATATATGTTACAATGAATAAATAGATACAAATAAAACAAGATTGCAAATTGCACAGACAGCAGGTGGATCAAGCCTGCCTTTAATTTACACAAAGCTATAGGTTTTTCATTACACCCTTCTGCCGCCAGCGTCCTAAAAACCAATGATGCCATCCATTGTAATGCAGGATGTTGGTCATCTATGCGCCATCCTTCTTTGACCCTCCCCTGCCAATCTGTCAGTAATGGGGTCAAAAAGGCTGAGTGATAGGGAGAAAACTGAGGGAGAAGAGAAACACTGGAATACTATTCAGTATCAGTGTGCAAAAGCGTATTTACTTCGGACAAATAAATCCCCTCTAACGGTGGGTGTCTTACATGTGTGGGTGTTCCGGCCTAGTGCATTACCTTAAAAAATGTATTTATTAAATAATAAAAGTAGGTATTGTACTCACAAAATGGCAGTACAGAGTACACCGTGAAAGAATAGCCCTGTCCAATCCACACTACGTGTCTGCCTGGGAACTATGATGACTTGCCCCTTCCTCAGAGCCAACTCAAGTCCTCGAAACGCGTCAGCCTGTTAGAGGTCCAGAGTTCCCATTACAGAGTCACGATGTGCCTTTGACTGTATTGTCATTTTGTGAGTACAATACCTACTTTTATTATTTAATAAATACATTTTTTAAGGTAATGCACTAGGCCAGTGGGCACTCTGTTTTTCTCCACTCGGTTATTTGGACTTCCCTGGTAATTTGAAGGCAGCAAGGCGTGCATATCCCAAGAAATTCGTGATGTGGTCCTATCTATATAGAGTCCATCTCTAAGCGCAGGAGTATCTGGGTTTGCCATGTCTTCAATGTGTGGGTGTTGCTGCATTAGGTAAAACTATTACAATAGTTTTTTTACATTTTAAAATGGGGTGTCTTGAGACTGTCTATAATTTTAAAGGGCGCCTCAAGATTGTTCATAACTTTAAAGGGTGCCTTGAATGGAAAAAAAAAAAAAAAAAAAAAAAAAAAAAAAAAAGAAGGTGAGAAACACTGGTTTAGAGTTAACAGTAAATGATGAAATTATTGCTCTCACTTTGGCAATGCCTAATGTGTGGGGTAATGTCTGTGTTTACACTTGACAAATCGCATATCATTCATAGGGGCGGGGGAATTTTATACATTTTCTGGGGTTGATTTTATTTTTATTAAACTAATATTTTTAGCTTTTTACCTTAACTTGATTCCCATCACAACAGGAGAGCAGCCAGAGATTGAAAACTCTAAACCCTAAAGGACTCAGGGCTGATCTCTTATGGGGTCGATCCCCCAATGTTGGTCCCAGGCACCCAAGGAGGACAGATAAGCCCTAATCACTTCTACTAGAAAGCCAATAGCTGGAAGTATAAATGTAATCAACAGGAGGTTGTAGTACTTGGTACTTACACGGCAGCAAAAGGGTTTAAGGATTTTACCTATACAAAATGTATGGCTTAGCTGTTTTTAATAAGGTCAACAGTTTATTTACAGTGTTACTAAACCCAAGACCTGCATTCACTATATCTGGTCTGCTTTAGTAACACTTTAAGTGCGTTTTTTCCCCAGAAAAAATGGGTTTGATAAACAACTATGTGACATCTCTGGGGGTTTTAAGCAATCTTAAAAAAAATCTTCTGGCCTAAAATGTTAATTTACCTTGTGTAAAAACAGAAAAAAAAAAAAAAGGCTTTAGCAGAAAAATGGTTAAAGAGAACTAGAACTATAGAAGCGAATGCTATATTGTTTCTCAAATCAGAAGCATGCCTGTGAGCAGATATAATAAAATGTACCTGTAGTGCAATTGGGGAGACGCATCCTCGCATTACCCATGGATAGTCTCTGTGAGAGTGCATCAAAGAAAGACTGAGGAATGTGAAATACTAGAGGCTCCGGTTTACCTGCAAAGAGCGTAACACTATTAAATGGAGTTTCTGGATAAAGCATGACTTGCTGTGACACAATGTTATATTTATATGAAGGGGAACAAAAAAAGTGTATTCCACAACATAGTTTTCAAGATATCAACAGAATTGTTTAGCAAAAAGGATTCATGTTCCACTGTGTGTTCATTTTAAGTCCCTCCTCCTAAAGTCCAGGAGAACCAATGGTTTTGCAAATATGCATGTAATATCTGTCAATTTACAGCAGGTATATACAACATATGTTAGCAAATTTCCACATAAAAGTCCTACTCTAATGTATAGCAGAACTCCACCTGAGAACATGTATCTTACAACAAACCGTAAGAGAATTCGATGCATAGTCGAGGTCTTCAGCAACACACACACACGGAAAAATTTGCAGAGGACTGAATTCGAAGACACCCCGAAAATCAAAGTGAAAAAATGATGCAGCAGGCTAGTCCATTTTGCTGAAATTTCATTGCAGCAACTTAAAATGGTACTCAGTAGTTTGTATGGCCCCCACGTGCCTGTATGCATGCCTGACAATGTTGGGGCATGCTCCTAATGAGATAACGGATGGTGTCCAGGGGTATTCCTTCCAGATCTGGACCAGGGCATCACTGGGCTCCTGAACAGTCTGAGGTGCAACCTGATATCCCAGAGCTGTTCTACTGGACTTAGGTCAGACGAACATGGGAGCCAGTCAATGGTATCAATTCCTTCATCATCCAAGAACTGCCTGCATAGTCTCACCACATGAGGATGGGCATTGTTGTGCACCAGGAGGAACCCAGGACCCACTGCACCAGCGTAGGGTCTGACAATGGCTCCAAGGATTTCATCCCGATACTGAAGGGCAGTCAGAGTGCCATTGTCTAGTCTGTAGAGGTCTGTGAGTCCCCCCCCATCAATATGCCTCTCCAGACAATCTTTGACCCACCACCAAAAAAGTCATGAATGATGTTACAGGCAGCATGCTATCCATGGCTTCTCCAGACCCCTTCACGTCTGTCACATGTGCTCAGGGTGAACCTGCTCTCATATGTGAAACGCTCAGGGTGCCAGTGGCGAACCTGCCAAATCTGGTGTTCAGTAGCAAATACCAATCAAGCTCTACGGTGCTGGACAGTGAACACAGGGCCCACTAGAGGACGTCCGGCACTCAGGCCACCCTCATGAAGTCTGTTTCTGATTGTTTGGTCAGAGACATTCACACCAGTGGCCTGCTGGAGGTCATTTTGTAGGGCTCTGGCAGTGTTCATCCTGTTCCTCCTTGGAGCAGATACTGATCCTGCTGATGGGTAAGGACCTGCTACAGTATCCAGCTCTCCTAGAGTAACTGCCTGTCTCCTGGAATCTCCTCTATGCTCTTGAGACTGTGCTGGAAGACACAGCAAGCCTTCTGGCAATGGCAAGTATTGATGTTCCATCCTGGAGGAGTTGGACTGTCTGTGCAACCTCTGTAGAGTCCAGGGCCTCATGCTACCAGTAGTAACACTGACCCTAGCCAAATGCAAAACTAGTGAAAAACAGTCAGAAAAGAGGAGTAGGGGAAAAAAATGTCAGTGACCTCACCTGTAAAACCATTCCTGTTTTGGAGGTCGTCTCATTGTTACCCATCTAGTGCACCTGTTAATTTCATTAACACCAAAGCAGCTGACACTAACAACCCCCTCTGCTACTTAACTGATCAGATCAATATCCCAGGAGTTTAACTGACTTGATACTATACTCTGATTACCTACTTGCCAACCGCAGATAGCCAAATGACTGCTACACTGCGGCTGGCCAGTTCTGGGAGGGCGTCATATGACGTCCTCCCAGAACGCGCTCTCCATGATCGCTGTGTCCTACAGACACAGCTGATCACATGATGTGGTAAAAGGCCAATCACAGAGGCCTTTTACCACGTGATCAGCCGTGTCCAATGACACGCTGATCACCGGGAAATGCAATTGCCGGTTCTCGGCTGCACTTTCCTCACGCTGTCACAGCGCGAGGAAAGTACTGCCGAGAACCGGTAGTTATCAGAGCAGGGATCGGCACCGATCATCAGTGCCCTGATGATCTGTGCCCAGCAGTGCCACCCACCAGCTCCGCCCACCTGTGCCCAGCAGTGCCACCCACCAGCTCCGCCCACATGTGCCCAGCAGTGCCACCCACCTGTGCCCATCAATGCAGTGCTGCCAGTCAGTGCCCAGCGGTTGTGCCAGTCAGAGCCCAGCAGTGGCGCCAGTCAGTGCCACCTATCAGTACACATCAGTGCCGCCTATCAGTGACACCTCATTAGTGCTGCCTACCAGTGCAGCCTGTCAGTGCCCTTCAGTGTTGGCTATCAGTGCTGCCTATCAGTGCTGTCTCATCAACACATCAGTGAATGAGAAAAATTACCTGTTTGAAAAATTTTATAATAGAAACAAAGAAAAATATTTTTTTTGCAGTTTTTTTGTTTATAGCGCAAAAAGTAAAGCGCCCAGCGACGATTAAATACTGCCAAAAGAAAGCTCAATTTGTGAGGAAAAAAAATGATAAAAATTTCATATGGGTACAATCTTGCATGACCATGCAATTGTCAAAGTGCGACAGCGCTGAAACCTGAAAATTGGCCTGGTAAAGAAGGAGGTATAAGTGCCCAATAGGCAGGTGGTTAAAAAGCAATCCTTTAATTTTTTTGAACAGTGTATATAGTGGTGCATCGAAATGAAAATTCTGGTGCCAAAACCAAACATTTAGGATGCACTTGGCCAAAAATATGAAAGATGAGAAAATAGATACCAAATGTCATGCTTTTAAATTGCGCATGCTTGTGCAATGGTGCCAAACTACAGTACTTACAAATCTCCATGGGTATTGCTTTAAAAATTTCTACAGGTTACCAGTTTAAAGTTACAGAGGAGGTCTAGTGCTAGAATTATTGCTCTTGCTCTGACCTTTGTGGCAATACTTCACGTGTGGTTTGAACAACGCTTACATATGTGGGCGCGGCCTACGCATACGTTCACCACTGCGTGAGAGCATGGGGGGACTGGGGTACTTTAAACAATTTTTTTTTAATTACTTTTTTTTTTTTTTTTACACTGTCCCATTAACTTTTTTTTTTTTTTTTTTTTTTAGCAATTTTATTCCTATCACAAGGAATGCAAGCATCCCTTGTGATAGAAATAAGCAGTGACAGGTCCTATTTATGGAGAGATCTGGGGTCAATAAGACCCCACATCTCTCCTATACAATGTAAAGCATTAGATAAAAAAAAAAAAAAAAAAAAAAAAAAGCATTGATCTAGTGCTTTAAAAAAGGCCTTGTTTACATGGGGCCAGAACCGCAACACAATGACGTCGCTCCGGTCCTCCAAGGGCATAGAGATGAGTGGAGGTCAACTTTCCGTCACTAATCTCTATGCCCAGCTCCAGGATCGTTGGATGGGTTCTCAGGTAAGCCTGAGAACCACCAGACAGGGGTGGTGGCGAAGGGGGCGGGACCATTTTTGGCACCTGTATTGGTGCCTATTTGCATATTGGCCAAAGGCCAATAGGGGTATTTTCGGCCTCCAAAAAGTATTGGGACACCTGCCTTTACACGCACATGAACTTTAATGGCATCCCAGTCTTAGTCCATAGGGTTCAATATTGAGTTGGCCCACCCTTTGCAGCTATAACAGCTTCACCTCTTCTGTCCACAAGGTTTAGGAGTGTGTCTATGGGAATGTGTGACCATTCTTCCAGAAGCGCATTTGTGAGGTCAGGCACTGATGTCGGATGAAAAGGCCTGGCTCGCAGTTTCCGCTCCAATTCATCCCAAAGGTGTTCACTCGGGTTGAGGTCAGGACTCTGTGCAGGCCAGTCAAGTTCCTCCATCCCAAACTCGCTCATCCATGTCTTTATGGACCTTGCTTTGTGCACTGGTGCGCAGTCACATTGGAACAGGAAGGGGCCATCCCCAAACTGCATCCCTAAAGTTGGGAGCATGAAATTATCCAAAATGTCTTGGTATGCTGACACCTTAGGAGTTCTCTTCACTGGAACGAAGGGACCAAGCCTAACCCCTGAAAAACAACCCCACACCATAATCCCCCTCCATCAAACTTTACACAATGCAGTCAGGCAAGTACCGTTCTCCTGGCAACCGCCAAACCCAGACACATCCATTGGATTGCCAGACAGAGAAGCGTGATTCGTCACTCTAGGGTCACTGAAGGCCACGCAAAGTTTGGAGGTCTTTAGCTACTGACTTTGCAGACAGTTGGTGACTTCGCCGCACTTCAGCATGTGCTGACCCCGCTCTGTTATTTTACGTTGCCTACCACTTCGTGGCTGAGTTGCTGCTGTTCCCAGTTGCTTCCACTTTCTTATGCCACTAACATTTGACCATGGAATATTGAGTAGCAAGGAAATGTCACGGATGGACTTATTGCAAAGGTGGCAACCTATCACGGTACCACGCTTGAATTCACGGAGCTCCTGAGAGCGACCCATTCTTTCACAAATGTTTGTAGAAGCAGTCTGCATGCCTTGGTGCTTGATTTCACACACACGCTGAATAAAGCTTATGAATGCTAGTCTAACAGAAAAAACAAATGTGAACACCACGAATCAAGTTAAAAAATATCAAATTCAAAAATAATCGGTAGCACTTGGTTAGAGAGGGCCTTCGTCATCCTTTGAATGTACATAGAGCCCTATACCTGCAGAATAACTGAAACACATTGTTTAATATGTGCGGTTTTATCAGCATCACTATTAAAATTATCAGCCTGACATTTAATGTCATTCATGCGTATGAACCAGAGAAGGTCACAAAAGACAACAAATGACATTCACAATGATAAATGAGTTTCAGAGTATTTGTACAGAGATGACTTTAGCCTGTCTCCACACGGACATGGGGGAGGCAGAGGTCAGGCTTACTGCACAGCAATTTTCCATTAAGCACAACAGCTTTGATTCCAATTTCCTAAAACTGTGGGGTTGAAAGAAAAGCAGTACATGATGCACATTTATGCAGTGCTTCACTTTGCTACAATAAGCCAGAAATCAGCTGGAGACAAGAGATTTATTCCTGTAATGTACACTACATCCATTCACAAATCTTTGCCATTCTTAGTCAGGTACATTAGCCACATACCTATACAACCCCAATGGACCAGAGAAATACATATAGTTTTGTTTTTTGTTTTTTTTTGTTTTTTTTAGGACAATCAAGGCTTTTAGTTATACCTTTTTACAATCCGTAGACAGATTTTATTTTTCCCTTATAAAAAAAACGCACTTTCAGCATTAGTGGTTTCTGTAAAGAAAAAGGTATACATTCTACTCTATAATTTTGCCTGTTTAAAATAGGGATGCACAGATTCCCTTTTTTAATTGGCGAGCACAAACACTGATACTTTTGGTCAAGTAGTCGCCAATACAGAGTAGCGATACTTTGCAGTGCGATTTGCTTTACTGCAAAAAATGTAAAGACGCAAATTGCACTGTTCAGGATATTATGCAATTTGAACAGGAATTAAATTCCCCAGTTTTTCCTTCCGCGACAGCATGGGTTTGCTGCAGGAAGGTTTCCCGAACCACTCCTGTGTGAACTCCGGCTATGACAAGCCTGGGTTCTCACAGGAGCAGTGAGGAAGCCACATGCAATTTAGACAGGAATAGCATTCATGTTCAAATTGCATGCTATTTTTTGCAGGGCAATTTGTGTCCATACATTTTTTATCTACACAAATCACAACATGAAATATCAGTTTCAGGTATTAGGAGCATTTTCACAAGTATGGTCACAGTCTACACTTTGAATTTATATTACAATGCTGATGTTCTAGAATTAAACAATAGTTATATTTGATAACCCAATATACTTTCTTGAAAAATCTGCTTTCGTGTTGCAACGTCTGTCTGCTGATCATCCTATTTTACAAGTTCATGAATTTCCTGCATGCTCTGCAGCTTCTCCTCTGCTGTTTTCTATTTCTAAGGACTACATATGCTGTGGTACCTTGCAACCTGCAAGCTGACGGCAGGCTCTGTGAAATGTGTGACATAGCAGTGCCTACTCACCAGACATAGTGAACATGCATTGCAGGTGTCACAGAATTCAAGGAAGTAAAAAGTATGGGGATCTTCACAAAGTAAGTTTACAAACTTCAAGCTCAAATCAGATCAATAGCAGTAGACTATGAATTATTGAAATATGTTCAGCTTTAACTGACATATGCAGAAGGAAGCTCATCCCTTTGATTTGCAGATCAATAATGAAAAAAAGCAGGTCCATCTTTGACAGCAATGGCTATTACAGCTGCTGTATTTACACAACTACCAGCTGTCATTTAAGAACTTCCAGCAGTAAGGTGGTAGTGGGGCAGAAAGACAGGGAGTACTGCACATTGCGTACTTCAATAAAGTCTTTTTAGGCATTTGTAGCATGTCCACAACTGGTTAAACACAAGAGATGTGACAATCACACCCATGTGCATAAATAGAAGAACTTTTTACTGACAGAGTATATTACGATGCTACCTGTTTACATAACTTGCCCAGCAGTATACCTAGTTATTAGCAGCATCCATTAAAGTCTCAGTATACTCACCATCAAACTGATAGTGCATAGTCTGATGGATTCGTTCAGTCACGCTGGACAGCCAATCTGTAAAGGTCAGGGACACTTGGTTCTCATCCATCAGCTGGTTAGAGGCTGAGAAAAATAGACCGCACACATGCATCACAAGATTTTCATTTACTACAAAAGCACAACTAACGGTTAACTACAGCCAGCATGCCCTGTACTAATGTCACTGAAAGAGACACTGTACAACATACAGTAATTCACATCAAGTCCAAAAAGGTTGATGGGACTTTTAAGGTGGTTTATCAACACCAACAAATGTTTACAAGAACATCCTAAAATTTATTGTCAATATTTAAAATCATTAATCTCTTGATCCTTAAAACTTACAATTTTAAGCCTCCGCAAGGCCATTATGAATATATTACCATAACACAGATTCCACCACCTACACAAAATATACATATAAATTATGGCTTCACAGCCTGCCCTCATTACCCTCACACTTCATTGTTTGCATAACAAACCTTCCCAGTTGTCTTATATGCTGTCCATGCATACAAGACAACTGAAAACGTTTGTAATGTAAACGGTTCATGAAAGATAGAAAAACCTGAAGGGTGAGGGTAATTAGGTCAGAGTGTGCAGCCATAATTAAAAAAAAAAAAAAAAAAAAAAATTACACACACTTCCAAATTATGCAAATTATATTTTTCTCATTTACCTAAATAATTGATGTAAATAACAGTCAGCATAATTCTCATGTTATCAACTATTAGGAGTACAATTCAAATTTTATTGAACAAACCTCCTAATGATAACAGTATTTTTTTTAAACAAACATTTAAAAACGTACAATGCACTGTTCCAAATTATTACACACAGTAAGTTTCAAAACACTTGATAGGTTGTAAAGAACTGAAAATTGTCATTTGTTGTGTTTGCAGCATATTTACTGAAATCAAAAGATATTTCAATCAAACTTTGAACATTTTAACTTTTTAAACATTTTAACAGGTCACGTTACATTTTAACATAGGACCCCTTATTTGATAGCAGCTTCACAAGTCCATTGAACTTGTGCGTTTTTGGACAGTTTCTGCTTGAATTTGTCTGCAAGATGTCAGAATAGCCTCCCAGAGCTGCTGTTTGGATGTAAACTGCCTCCCACCCTCATAGATATTTTGCTTGAGGATGCTCCAAAGGTTCTCAATAGGATTGAGGTCAGGGGAGGATGGAGGCCACACCATGACTCTCTCTCCTTTTATCCCCATAGCAGCCATTGATGCAGAGGTATTCTTTGCAGCATGAGATGGTGCATTGTCATGCATGAAGATGATTTTATTACGGAAAGCATAGTTCTTCCTTCTGTACCAGGGAAGAAAGTGGTCAGTCATAATCTCCACATACTTTGCAGGGGTCATCTTTACACCTTCGGGGACCCTAAAGGGGCTGACCAGCTCTGTTCCCATGATTCCGGCCCAAAACATGACTCCACCACCGCCTTGCTGACATCGCAGCCTTGTTGGAACAGGGTGGCTGTCCACCAACCATCCACTACCCCATCCATCTGGACCATCCAGGGTTGCATGGCACTCATCAGTGAACAGGACTGTTTGAAGATTAGTCTTCATGTATTTTTCTGCCCAATGCAGCCGTTTCTGCTTGTGAGCATTGGTTAGTGGTGGCCGAATAGAAGGTTTATGCACAGTTGCAAGACTCTGGAGGACTCTACACCTTGATGTCCGTGGGACTCCAGAGGCATCAGCAGCTTCAAATATGTGTTTGCTGCTACGTAATGGTATTTTAGCAGCTGCTCTCTTGATGCGATGCATGGATCTGGCAGAAATCTTCCTCAATGTGCCTTTATCTGCACGAACCCGTCTGTGCTCTGAATCAGCCACAAATCTCTTAATAGTGCGATGATCACGCTCACGTTTTCGGGAAATATCTAATGTTTTCATACCTCGTCCAAGGCATTTAACTATTTCACTCTTTTCGGCAGCAAAGAGATCCTTTTTCTTTCCCATATTGCTTGAAAATGGTGCTCTGCTTAATAATGCGGAACACCCTCCTTTAGTAGTTTTTCCTAAAATTGGGCCCAGCGGCCAATCTAATTATCACAGGTGTCCGAGATTGTTTTCAGTGATCAAAAGAGCCCTGAGACGCAATACTATCCATGAGTTAAACTGAAAAACAACATATTTAATCTTTGTGACACTTAAATAGAATTTACATAATAATTTGGAACAGGGTATAAATAAAACATACATATAAAAACCCTGATCCGTAAAAATTGCCCTTTAGGAATGTTATGTAGCCAACTTGGGTGGTGGCAGCTGTCTAGCAATCAGACGCAATTGCACAAACATCAGTACATATTATAAACAAGCGTCTATTATAAAAACTACGTTCCTGGAAAAAGGATATAATGAGCCCATGTTGGAGCAGGTTATGGTAGACATAGGAAGCTCTAACAGAGATACTATGCTAAATAATGATGTTATACAAAAACCAAAGAAGATCTGCCCGTTGTTACTAACTACTCTATCCAACACAAAGCCAACACTAAGGTTATCAGTAATAATTGGAAAATTCTAAAATCCGACCCCGTTTGAGTCATATTTTACCGGAGAAACCAGAAATTGCATTTAGAAAAAGCTATGCCACCTAGAAACAAGATAGCTCCAAATATTATTGACCCTCCTGAAAAAATTAAGTGCTTTTCAAACATGAAAAGGATTTTATCCCTGCAGAAAAAAAAAAAAAAAAAAAAAAAAAAAAAAGTATAATCTGCCAATGTAGTAGGTTTACCAGAAAATATGATTGTTTTAGTTCTACGGTAAATGGCAATACCTATATTTTATTACCTGTACCAGCACGCATGTGGTATATTTACTGCAATGTCCATGCAATTTGCAGTATGTAGGACGCACCACAAGATGTTTGAGAGACAGATTGAGGGAACATGTGAATATTAAAAAGGGTTACAAGGAGCATTCCTTGTCACACCATTATAGGATACGCCATAACAGAGATCCATCCTCGCTCAAATTTATGGTCATAAGTATTATTAATGCTCACTGGAGAGGGTCAAACAACAAAAGAGCAGTTTTACAATCTGAATCCAAATGGATTTATGAATTGGGTTCCCTACATCCTAAAGGGCTCAATATTGATTTCGATATAAACTGCTTTATCGATAATAGCTAGATCATCATTTTTATAGGCATATATTAATACACTATATTTTAGGTTTTATGGTATTTTATATGACCTATGAGTTGTATTCTCATTATTTTATATTTCTAACTACTTTATTTACACGAAAAGGCGAGTTTTATTCACATTTTAGTACTCGAGCCTGTTTATCGCCTTGTGCGTGATTTTAAACTTATTTCACTTTTTTGTCATCGCAATTTTTAAACCATTATTTTATCTTATTTTTGGGATGGATAGAGAGATTTCTCATATATATATATATATATATATATATATATATATATATATATATATATATATATATATATATATATATATATTTTCAGATTTGTGTGTTTTTCTATATATTGACAGGGGTTAATTCTTGGCTTCATTCTTTGCTGTATTTTATCATATTAGAATTTATATGGAGTTTATTTTATTTTTTATTTTTATTTTATATTTTATGTATATTATTTTATAGTGACCTGTGTGATTATTGGTTTTTATTATCATTGGATTTTATGATGTTTTCAGTTCAGCAGCATAAGGTTTTATATATATTTATACGTAATTTATTATTTATCATTTATTGATTAATTATTTGCACATATATAATTAAGCTATTCAATTACATGAACAAAAGGGAAGTATTTACTACGGCGCATAATGTGTCTTTTTTACTTACAAAAGATATACATTAAGTATTCTTAACCTATTCCCTTTATTTCAGATTTAATAGTTTTTTTCCTCAGTGGAGTTTATCTTCAAATTATAGCAGACCAAGACAGTATAAGCTGCTGAACTGTCTCATTATTCCACGTCGACTGCCAATAAAATGGCAGCGCTGCACACGCATACCCACCAAAGACACAGGGACAGGTAATTGTTATTCCCGGTCTACGGCAAAATGGCGCGCGGCGTACCGCGTATGTGCGGAGAGTCGGCAAAATGGCGGGCGTGATAACCGTGAGCGCCATTTTAAATATAAATAGAAGTGTATAGACGTCTCCTGTTGTAAGCCCGTACCCTATGACTAAGTGCTTTGCACGAAACGCGTCAGTGAGGCTACAGCATCCAGAAGTCATGCCACTGCTGGTGGCCATCCTGAAACATGGTCAGTGCTTTTACCTTTTATACACCTGTTTTCTGTGGAAATAAAAGTCCTCCCTTTATGTGGTATCACGCTATGTGGTGTCCTTCATTGGGCTCTTCTTGTGAACGCCGTCATTTGCCGAGCCCACTTTAGAGATGACCCAATGCGGTGATACCTACAAAAAGGGACCCCAGAGAATCTTACACAGATGTGACCATACGCTGTGACACCTGCCTAAGGACCCCAAAGGTGTATTGGAACCTGGCCGAACCTGGGAGCAGTGACCTGATTATACCTGATGAGACAGGACAATATCTCAAATGTGTGTTTTTAGCGCACTTCTGGTGAGTGCACATTTTGCTTATTTAGTCACTTCATCTGTCACCCCTGGATCAGATATCCTGACACGTTGATTGTGATCTTGAAAGGATCCTCACATCTTTATTTTGGGACAATTTAATCACCATTTATTATCACCTCGTGGTGATATACCTTACACACTATATTATTTAAGTTATTTATTCAGGTGGTTATAATTTTATTATTGATGATCACTCTGCACTTTATTATGCATAATATCTTGTTTTAGCACTGCACCTTTTATCTGTTATTTGCATTGGAAGGTTGTTTTTGGTTATCTTTGGTGTTCCAGCGGCTATTTCTGGAAGTAGCGCTCGCTAATATTCTTTGTCTATATCTGCCTGACTGTTGTGCTCATCAAATGACTTCAATACATGTGAGTGACCCAGAGCATGCACACCTATTGGAGTTACTTTGTAGTAAACCTATACTAGCGTACTAGAAAGAGATTTAGACTGCTACTTTATATTTCACCTTCCAATGTGCAATCTTTTTATCTAAAACCATAGTGCTTTGGGAAACCAATTTCATTACGCATACAGATTGCCACGCATTGGTAATTCAGTGTAGGACACAGTAACTCCTGCGTGCAAGTGTTGGTGTTAGGTCACCTGTGGTCAACCAATAAAGAACATTGGCTGAAAACCAAGGACTCTGGACCTAAAAAAAAAAAAAAAAAAAAAAAAAAAAAAAAAAGGACTGGGGGAGCCCAGTCAACAACAGCATAGTTCTGCTTCAACTAAAACATTAAGCTGAAAATACTCTTAAATATATCTTACTATACCATAAACCTAGCGTGTACCAACTACCAAAATTATTATTATAAAAGAATAATATTACAAAGAATTCTATCATGCTGATACCACCATGTACATCACCCAAGCACTACAAATTCCAGAAGGCTGAAAAACGGTTGATGAAAATTGTGCACTCTAATAGCAGCAGTGAAAATAAAAGTGTTGTGTACCTGGTCTCTTAGCTGCCGAATTGACTGGCATTTTCTTCGCTGTATTCTTCTTCCCACTGTTAAGGGTAGCCTCTTGCACCAGAGAGTTTGTACCTTAAACACGTGAAGAATAGAACACACATTAGGAACAATGCTATTAGGTCTGAACAGTCAACATACTTTAAAAAGGTCTGCAAAGACGTATGTTCCTATATGGTTACATGTTTGCAGAGCAGTGTTTGCGTCTTCAGAAATCAAAACTAGAATATATATCTGTAAAACCTGTCTCCCCTCTGATAGGACTACTTAAAGTAGATATCCTGGCTGTCATTTAGAGAGGGAAGGAACAAACCTTTTACTTAGCGTCCATTCTTCCAAGGGCGGGGGCCTAAACCCAGAGGCCTGCCGTGTTCCCCAATAAACAACAGCAGGGGTAAAATAAAATATCCTGGGGTCAATTCATTGAGAGTTAAATACTGCATGATTATTTGAGTTCTATTGGGGAAAAAAAAAAAAAAGGAAGTGCATGTTAATTTTTTTCATTTTGTGGTATTGTTCAAATGTTTTTGAACATTTTTTTTTTTTTTTTTACCACAGGCCAGCTGCACTGGGATCTGAAACATTTAGCAATGGTATTCTTACCACTCCACTGCTAAATGTAACAGTTCTGCTCAGGGCTGCTGGTTGTTAAGGAGCAGGCAGCTGTCGGCATCCTAGCAACCAGTGACTCATCCCCGCTGTCAGCAGAATGTAAACAAAAAAGAGCGAAAAGCAAAAAAGTACACAGTGTGCAGCTCCCCCCCTATTAATCCATACCAGGCCCTCCAGTTGATGACGACAAGGGCCTCTTCCCCACAGCCCTGCCCCTGTGATAGTGGGGGTGCTGGGGGGGGGGCGTGATTTATCTGAATCTTTAAAAATAAATAAAAAAATGTCCCTCGATGTACATCCATCGTCAATCATGATGAACGCTGCCCACATGGTGTGTGTACCCCATACTCATTCACATGGGGCTTCCAGATTCCGATAAGGTTTGTTCCAGGTGCCAGTTCCAAACAACCAGCTAGTATGTTAAATACCACATGGCTTGACCACAACGTACAACATGTTTGTATGAATTGAGTTTTAGGTTTATGCAGCATTTACCAAGCGTTTATTTGTTCAGTAAATGCCGCATAAACCTATAGTGAATTGACATTTTTTATATAGCATGAGATATTTGGGTTAAACATGTCACATGACCCAAATATCTCATGCAATATCCTTTGTGTATTGATCCCACTATCTTTTCTTTAGGTCAGACACAAGCTTGAAGTAAGTGTGTCACGATAGATTCATGGCCTGCCACAACTGACCTCCTGTTTAAAAATGCTAGCTGTCTGGTTATCATACTTGCCTACTGGTTGTGGTACTGACCAAATCACTGACCCAAAAGAAGCAGGCCAATCTTCAAACTCAGAAGTCTAAATTTACGTACCTGTTCTAGGTCAGTGATCCAAAGTACTACCAAGTAAGGAGGGTCAGTATGCCAGCCAGGAAACAAGCAGGTTCAGAAGAAGAGTCCAGCAATTCCAGTTTTTAGAACGGTTAAATAAATGCATAGATCTATCACCTGGGGAGTCATCCTTTCTCAGTTTCTTGGGTTTTAGCAATGGCGAGGATTCTTCATGTATTTGCACCACAGTTTCCACAGTCTCCATCTTGCTGTCTGTTTCTAAGACGGTTATCTCTTTCAGGCCTGTGCAATTTCAAAGACATCAATGGTAATATCAACCTTAACAACTGACTGCATTTCATAGATCACAAACAACAATGAAAAGGTCAAAAATGAGCCTCAAGGTTAAAATTGCTTGTTTTGTTGTCTAAGCACTGAATAGGAGTACCCCTTTCATTTTCTTATCTGTACTTATCTATCACTATAAAAGAAGAATCCAACTGCCTGTATTACCCATAAAAACAACTCTTTTCGATACAGTGCCTTGAAAAAGTATTCATACCCTTTGAAATTTTCCACATTTTGTCATGTTACAACCAAAAACAAATGTATTTTATTGGGATTTTATGTGATAGACCAACACAAAGTGGCACATAATTGTGAAGTGGAAGGAAAATAAGAACTGGTTGTCAAAATTTTTTACAAATAAATATCTGAAAAGGGCGGCGTGCATTTGTATTCAGCCCCCCTGAATCAATACTTTGTAGAACTACCTTTCACTGCAATTACAGCTGCAAGTCTTTTTTCTGTCAGATTGGATGGAGAGTCTGTGAACAGCAATTTTGAAGTCTTGCCACAGATTCTCAATTGGATTTAGGTCTGGACTTTGACTGGGCCATTCTAATACATGAATATGCTTTGATCTAAACCATTCCATTGTAGTGCTGGCTGTATGTTTAGGGTGGTTGTCCTGCTGGAAGATGAACCTCTGCCCCAGTCTCAAGTTTTTTTGCAGACTCTAAAAGGTTTTCTTCTAAGATTGCCCTGTATTTGGCTCCATCCATCTCCCCATCAACTCTGACCAGCTTCCCAGTACCTGCTGAAGAAAAACACCCCCACAACATGATGCTGCCACCATGTTTCACAGTGGGGATGGTGTATTCAGGCTGATGTGCAGTATTAGTTTTCTGCCACACATAGCGTTTGCTTTTAGGCCAAAAAGTTAAGTTTTGGTCTCATCTGACCACAGCACCTTCTGCCACATGTTTGCTGTGTCCCCCACATTGCTTCACGCAAACTGGCTTTCTTTCAACAATGGCTTTCTTCTTGCCACTGTTCCATAAAGGCCAGATTTGTGGACTGCACGACTAATAGTTGTCCTGTGGATGGATTGTCTCACCTGATCTTTGCAGCTCCACCAGAGTTACCATGGGCCTCTTGGTTGCTTCTCTGATTTATGTTCTCCTTGCCTGGCCTGTCAGTTTAGGTGGACAGCCATCTCTTGGTAGGTTTGCAGTTGTGCCATATTCTTTCCATTTTCAGATGATGGATTAAACAGTGCAATGTTCAAAGCTTGGAATATTTTTTTTTTTTTTTTTTTATAACCTAATCCTGCTTTAAACTTCTCCACAACTTTATCCCTGACCTGTCTGGTGTGTTCCTTGGCATTCATGATGCGGTTTGTTCACTAATGTTCTCTAACAAACCTCTGAGGGCTTCACAGAACAGCTGTATTTATAATGAGATTAAATGACAAGCAGGTAGATTCTATTTACCAATTAGGTGACTTCTGAAGGCAATTGGTTCTACTAGATTTTAGTTAGGCGTATCAAAGTAAAGGGGGCTGTATACAAATGCACGCCACACTTTTCAGATATTTGTAAAAAAACTTTGAAAACAATTTTTAATTTTTCCTTCCACTTCACAATTATGCACCACTTTGTGTTGGTCTATCACATAAAATACATTTACATTTCTGTTGTAACATGACAAAATGTGGAAAATTTCAAGGGGTATGAATACTTTTTCAAGGCACTGCAATTGCAGTTATGAAGCAATATGATCTGTCAAAGTGATATGACTGGACTCTTAGTTTAACACAGCAAGGAGAACTTTGTGATTCTAAGAGAACTCTGTGACATAATGCAAATCTATGACATAATTTATGTCTAAATGAGACCCCTAGTTGGGCATATGAATAAAACATTTGGAGGATAAAGATTTACTGACAAAATGTTGGTTGTGTTCATTAAAAAAAAAAAAAAAGTGATTGTGAAAGGAGCAAGGTTTTTTACCTTCATGCATTCTATGCCTAGAAAGGTTAAAAAAAAATAAAAAACACCTTCTGTGTGCAGCAGCTCTCCAGGGACTCCCCCTCATTGGCGGAGACAACAGCAAGAGCAGAGCGAGCCTGCTTGGGTGCCCCTATAGCAAGCTGCACTCAGGAGTGAGGGGCCAGGAGTACCAGCAGGGGATCCGAGAAGGAGGAGGATCGGGGCTGCCCTGTGGAAAACCACTGCACAAAGCAGTAACATGTATGTTATTTTAAAAAAGTAATAAAAGAGAATTTCTATTAATCTCACTTTAACAGCGTATGTATTCTGAGTGTCAGTGGAGAAAACAGTTCTGACTTTCAGAAAACAGGCTGATCTTTCCAATGCATGGCATAAAGATCCACAACAATCATCTCTAGAAGGGCCATTCTAACCAGGAGTGAGGCTTAGAATGGACTGCAGAAAATATATTTAATTTACTGTAATTTCGGTGTTGTCCTTTTCAGAATAGAGCCATGTGAAATCTCCACTGTGAACAGTACTGTAACCAACTACTTCTAGTTCTTTACATTAATTGGAGAACTCTGTGATATAGAATTCTAAAAAAGGGACAAATATTTTAAATAATGAACATGAGCATGTAAGTGAATGCTAATATTGCTTAACTTGTTTTGGAATTTTGGCATTACATTATATTACAAAGGACAACTTGGAGGTATGTGCAATTAAGACATTACACTACTACCACAGTTCTTTCCAAACAATATTCTTTAACCACCTCCCACCTGCCATATAGTAATATGACGGATACAAGGTGGTTCTCTTGTTCTGGGAGGACGTCATACGAGTTCCCCCCATTCTCACCGCGCATACGCGGCTCAGGGAGCGTGCAGCGCAGCGATCGGCAGTGCGCTGTGTCCCTCAGACACAGCGGATCACCGAAAGAGCCGAAGATGTTGGCTCGGTCATGTGATCAGCTGTGTCCAATCACAGCTGATCACATGTAAACAGGGAAATGCCGGTTATCAGCATTTCTCTCCTCTCGAGCGGTCACGCTGACAGCTTGAGAGGAGAGCTGGTAATCGGCTTTCCGCAGAGGGGACATGTACACGGATCATCAGGGCACTGATGATCAGTGTGCCCTGATCAGTGTAGCCCCAGCAGCGCCACCTGTCAGTGTCCATCAGTGCCTCGTGCCAGTGCCCAATCAATGCCACATATCAGTGCCTACCAGTGCCCATCAATGCCACATATCAGTGCCCATCTGAACTGCCTTTCAGTGCCACCTATCAATGCCAATCAGTGCCACCTATCAGTGCCGCCTAACAGTGCCAGTCCGTGCCGCCTAACAGTGCCATGTATCAGTGCTGCCTTTCAGTGCCCATCAGTGATGCCTGTCAATGCCCATCAGTGCCACCTACCAGTGCCCATCAGTGCCGCCTCCTTAGCGCATATCAGTGAAAGAAAAATCACTTTACAACAAAAACTAAGAAAAAACTTTTCCAAAATTTTCAGTGGTTTTTGGTTTAAAGAAAAAATAAAAACCCAGAGGTGATTAAATACCACCAAAATAAAGCTCTGTCACAAAAAAATGATACAAATTTCATATGGGTAGTGTTGCAAGACCGTGCAATTTTCATTCAAAGTGTGACAGCACTGAAAGCTGGAAATTGGCCTGGGCAGGAAGGGGGTATAAGTGCCCTGTAGGCTAGCGGTTAAATTAGAATTAAAACAAAAAAAAAATCACTGTACATTTATGCTGTATAGCACATTATGTGCTTGTGCTGCTTTTGGTACATATTACTGTGAGATACAATTATATCTGCACACTAAATTTTAAAATGAACAGCTCATTATTGCAGGTGACTAGAGGCAGCTGGACTGTAGCAGTCTGATGCTGGTAAAGTCAGTATCTGCATAAAGCAGTGCTCTGTGCTATAGCCACATACAAATTGGACGATTAGCTGTTTCCAGTTTGTGTGCAGTCAGAACCACTGCCCTTGGTTGCAAACGGTCTGCGTCCAGGGCTGGGCAGAGCTCCTAATCGAATGTAACCTTGGATGAGTGGTTACATACAAACCTAGGAGGCATTGGCCATCAAGTTGTACAGGGTACAAATTTGGCATGACTGCAGTTGCTCGCACACAAAGGTAGTTTTTTTTTCTTGCAAGAATTGCAGGTTCTCGCTGCTGGCTGCCCATGTGTTCACACCTGACCAGCTGTTAATTATTTTGCTGCATCTTACACTACAGGACAAACATGAGACAATTCTGTTTTCAATCCAGTCCACTTAGGGCCAGCTAAGAACGCAGCACGGAAAACCCACATTACGTGTGCATTTCACGTGTTCAAAATGCACTGCGATCTGCAGGGGGCATCAATATTAAGTTAACTATACACCAAACGCAGGTCACAAATGCAATGTCTTTGCCCACAAGAGATCACATGGTACAGAAGGCCGAGATGTTATCCATCTAGGGGCAAGCTGATTGTACCCAAGTTGATCCAATGATCGCCTTGGGTACAATCAGCCTATCAGATTTTTAGCATGCGATTACTGCCTGCGGCTATAGCTGCTAGCCGTAATCATTGTGTTCTGCCAGCCAGAGAAGGCTCCCCGCGTCCACCCTCCTCAGAAGAACACATAAGCGCTGTGAGAGGCATTCACTCATAAAGATATCCTGTGTTGATGGATGAATCAAGCGATTTTCCATGAGTGGAAGGAAAGAAAATCAAGTCATCTATAGGCTGCTTAATCTACACAAGTAGAATTTTGTAGATGAAATAAATCGCATATGACTAGGGCCATTTTTTTTCATAGAATTAGCCACCAACTGCTACTCTTAGCATTTAAATGCGAATGATTTTAGAAAGCTTATTTAACCCCTATCCACTCAGCCCCGGTGTCCCGTTAATAGGGTCTTTACGCCCGGGGGGGGGGGGGGTTGAAAAGGACTGGAAGATTATGCTACCACTGTGATTGGCTGTTAGTGGACACATGATCAGCTTACAATCATTAGTGGAAATCGAGAGCCGCCTGACACCTAGGAGTATAAAATGATGGTATTCTCAGCACAGAAAGCTTTGCGGACATGGATGCATATGTGAGGCGTGTGGTAGATAAAGCCCATCCTCTTATAAATATGCACTACGTGGATGACAAAAGGTTAACCTACTAAAAATATCCTTTATACAGTTAGGTCCATATATATTTGGACACAGGCACAATTTTCATACTTTTGGCTCTGTATGCCACCAGAATAAATTAAAACGAAATAATCCAAATTAATTTGAAGTGAAGACTTTCAGCTTTAATTCAAGGGGTTGAACATAAAAATAAAAATTTTAGGAACTGCAACCATTTTTATACACAGTCCTTCCATTTTCAGGGGCTCAAATGTAATTGGACAAATGAATATAATCATAAATGTTCATTTTTAATATTTTGTTGAGAATCCTTTACGGACAATGACTGCCTGAAGTCTGGAACCCATGGACATTACCAAAGACTGGTTTCCTCCTTTCTGATGCTTTGCCAGGCTCTAATTGCAGCTGTCTTCAGTTCTTTGTTTCTGCCTTAAGTTTTGCAAAGTGAAATGCATGCTCAATTGGGTTGGCATCAGGTGATTGACTCGGCCATTGCAGAATATTCCACTTTTCCTTCAAAAGCTCCTGGGTTGCTTTTGCAGTGTGTTTTGGATCACTGTCCATCAGTACTATGAAGCACCATCCAATCAACTTTGCTGCATTTGGCTGAATCTGGGCTGACAGCATATCTCTAAACACTACAGAACTCACCCAGCTGCTTCTGTCACATTATCAATAAACACCAATGACCCAGTGCCACCGGAAGCAATGAATGCCCATGCCCTCACACTGCTTCCACCATATTTTACAGATGACGTTGTGTGCTTTAGATCATGAGCTGTTCCAAGCACTTTTTTTCTTGCCGTCATTCTGGTACAGATTAATCTTAGTTTCATCCGTCCAAAGAATGCTTTTCCAGAACTGGTCTGGCTTTTTTTTTTTTTAGATGTTTTTTGGCAAAATTGTCTAATCTGACTTTTCTTTTCTTCAGGCTTATAAATGGTTTGAACCTTGTGGTGAACCCTCTGTATTTGCTCTCGTGAAGTCTTCTCTTGATTGCAGACTTTGACAATAATACACCCACCTCCTGGAGAGTTTCCTTCGCTTGTCTGGATGTTGTGAATGGGTTTTTCTTTACCATAGACAGGATCCCGCGATCATCCACCACTGTTCCGTGGACATCCATGCCTTTTTATGTTGCTGAGCTCACCAGTGCGTTCTTCTTTCCTCAGAATGTACCAAACTGTTGATTTGGCCACTCCTAATGTTGCTGCTCTCTGATAGATTTCTTTAGTTTGTGAAGCCTTACAATGTGGCCTGTTTCACTTGCATGGACAGCTCCTTTGAACACATGATATAGGTTTATAGCAATAGATTCCAAATGCAAATACCACACTTAGAATCAACTCCGGACCTTTTACCTGCTTAACTGATGAAAAATAATGAAGGAGTACCCCACACCTGGCCATGAAACATCTTTTGATTCAACTGTCCAATTACTTTTTGGTCCCTTGAAAAAGGGGGAATGGCTACTGTTAAGAGCTGTATTTCCTAAACCCTTCCTCCAATTTGGATGTACATACCCTCAAATTAAAACTAATAGTGTGCACTTTCAGCCCATATCTAATATAGAACTATAGCTTGAATATGATTTGGTAAATACCTGAAAAAAAACAAAAACAAATTGTGCCCGTGTCCAAATATATATGGACCTAACTGTAGTGGTTAATTCTCTCAGCAGCAAGAGATTGTTAAGTATCACAGCAATTTAACCACTTCCCAACCACCCTATAGCAGATATACATATATATGTGATTTTGCATTTCTGGGTATGGCGCGTGCGTGAGGCATGTGCGCGCTCTACCCATGCCACCATTCGTGGCTAGAATCACCGGTTCCCGGCTGGTGATTGCTGAGGATCTCCAACGGGGAGAACTGTATGTAAACAGCACAGCCATCCAAAGCAGTGCGATTACAGTGAAGCACAGACACACAGCCCAAAGTAAAACAGCACACAATTGACCCTTTGATTGCCACTCATGTTAACCCCTTCTTGGCTAGTGCTATTAGTACAGTGTTAGTGGTTTTTAGCACTGATCACTGTAGTGATGACACTGGGGATGTCAGTGACACCAAGTTAGTTCCCCACAGTGTCAGAATGCCTGTCGCAGTCCCGCTATAAGTCGCTGATCACCGCCATTACTAGTGAAAAAAAAAAAAATTAAAAAAAAAATTTCAGTATCTATACTGCCATTTGTAAACACTAAAAAACTTCAATTTTTTTAGCAAAGATATGTAGCAGAATACATTTTGGCCTAAATTGATGATGAAATTTGATTTTTTCACTTTTTAATAGTGGAAAAACAAAAAAAAAACAAAAAAAAAACAAAAAAAAAAAAAAAGGGACTGCGTTGCATGACCGTGCAGTTGTCAGTTAAAGTAAAGCAGCGCTATAACACAAAAAAATGGCCTGTTCAGGATGGGGGGGGGGGTGTAAAACCTCAGGAGGGCAAATGGTTCATACAACATGCCTAAAATACATGTCAATGCAACATGAATTAATGCATGTCTTCTGTTGTGCCTACAAATAAAATGCCCTAATTCTTGACAGTGCAGTGTTCCTTGCTGGATGGATATTTGCATTGTGTCTAATGCTTAGTAATAGATCATTCAAAAGCAGACCGAATCTGATAGCGTTTCACCGCTTTCTATAAATGACTTAGCTTTTTTTTTTTGGCATTTTCCCTAATTAATCTGTACGCCTGCCTCCCATTTCACACTAGTTACAAGACCACATTCCTTACCTTCAGACATGACATAGAAATGTTCTGTGAACTGTTCAGAGAGGATGTCGTCACTGGCAAAAGCAGCCAGGCAGGTGTAGTAATGCACACATTTGTCCTGGATCTCTGTCTTAGACGCCAGTGCTTTAGACTCACAGGAACACTGGAAAAGGTGCCCCACTCCTTTCTGTAGGCCATCTCTCCGTGTCAGGTATACGTGAAGGTAACCAAGACTGTTTTGCTGGGTGATTTTACAGCGCACTACAAATATGGATTTGGTCACCTTCTGAACCATTGGTCCCAAGCACTCACTAGCAAGTTCCCAAATGTCTTGTTTGATTTCTGCTGGAATCTGCATGGCATTTAAGACTGAACTTTTCAACTGGAGTGCCTCTGCTTCAACTTGGCAATTTAAGGCCATCTTAATGTGCTGGCACTGATTTTCTACCACCCCTCGAGCTGCAGCTTTAAGACATCCAGGGGCGAAACATCGTCCTGAGCTAATATGAGTGATTATTGTGCCTTCAGCTGTCTGAATAGTGGTCTCTGAAATTCCTAATACCACCAGACATCTGTGGTCAGGTCCTTTGTCCCTTTGTTTGACTGAGAAGATCTGCATGTCAGAACCAGTGAGCAGCTTCACGGCATCCTTAGTTGGTTGTTTGACATCTCGGCACCGGAATACAGTGCCACAGCTCTTATTCTTGCAGCTAAGGCCCCGGGTTCCGTTGTAGGTACCGCAGTGTGGGCACTTTCGTACACCTCGCAGTGTGGGTTTTCCTAAGTTGGAGAGGAAGTCTGGAACTTTTGGCTTGGTAGTACTGGGCTCCATGATGGCTTATCACCTAAAATAACAAAAAGAAAAAAAAAAAAATCATATGTATTAGAATTGCCTTACTTTCATATGCGAACAAACACCAATACTGATTGTAAATTGGAATAAAACGGATATTTTTAGTACTGTTTATTCACCTAAACACGTTCAAAATAAACACTTGATTGAAAAATAAATTAAGCCGGCCATAGACAAGTCGAAAAAAAGATTAAGATTTGCATCAATCATCAAATTGTTAATTTTTCGCATCATCAATGTGCCAGCTGCAACACGCAATTTCCGTACTGCAATCGAAAGTGCCTGATCCAACACGCTGGGTTTTCTTTTTTAAGAAAATAAAAACAGTTGATGGCACAATTGTATGAGCTATTTTCGTTTTTTGATCGACAGAACTTTTGTTTTTCGACTCGTCTATGCTTTAGCCTATAAATGCAGTACATGCTCGTTTTATAAGACTGGGTACCCATATAAAACAGGCAGGTTGACCCTGTGTGTATAAGCCAACATTAGTTATTAGGGTTCATGTACGCTATTCTACTCACACAGAACAATGCATGTATGTGTTGGCAATCATTATGAATGGCACCCCAAGGCACATATACAGTAAAAACAAATGCTCCTCTCCTTTAGAGCACCTAAATCTACAGATGTGAATGCACTGTAGTGTGCTGCTCTGAATAAAAATAAATATTGGACTTTTTTGGGGGGGCAAACATGGGAAAACCATGTTTTTTTCAAGCACAGGTATGAGGGAGCCCTTAATGTTATCTTAATGTTTATTGCTGCCTGTGTCCAATCTATGCTAAATTTTGATTCTACAAAGAAACATTTAACACAGTGTATACGGATAACAAAAGGTTTCCCTGAGCATTATAGGTTTTCTAAAGCAAAACCACAGTAGTAGCAGTTTGTTGGCCTCCTTTCCAAGTTCCAGTTGAAGTGAAACAAACAGCTGGAGGAAGAAGTTACTTCTATGATGCATGTGTGTGAACTTTGACTTGAGTTACTGAGCTCTGTAAGCAAATGGTTTCTTTCAGCAAAAGAGATAAAGACAACTTAGAAAACACGTGAAAAGGAACCTACAGTTGTAGCAGCTGTCTGAAAAGTAGAAAATAAAATACTCATAGGCAACATCTCATATTTTTTCATATTTAACTGATTAGGAACAGACAAAAAAAAACAAAAAAAAAAAAAAACCACCATCTCTGAGCAAACACAGCAGACAATAACAAAAGGGAGGGAAGGTGCACAGGAACACATTTTAGCCCCTGCCCACAACCAAGGTGATACTGCAGCCAAAGTCACCAAATCTCTGCAGGGAAGGACTTGCCACTGCAGGACCTGGCTTCAATGCAGTGGTCAGCGCTGCTGGTCATAGTAACCCCTTCATTCTGGTAGCCGCAATCCCCTCATACTGTTCTGCTCTCAGTGCCCTAGTCCTGTCCAGCAGTGTCACCCAAAGCCACCAGAAGTGACACCACTTTACCCAAACCTGAAGCTTGGTCCACATGTACCCACTAGGCCGTAAGCCTTAGGCCTCCACATGGTCCCAGCTGCCCCAGAACACACCACAGGCCCCAATGAAAACCCCATAATGGGAAAAAAAAGAAGACAGTGCTTACCAGCTGGGGCTTTAAGTGTTAACCCTCTAAAACTACATTGGAGCCAAGAGCTTGGAAAGAAAGACGGGAACCCGTTTTAGTCAGAAGGCTTTTTTTGTCAGAAGGCAAGATAAACCAAGCAAATCCACATCAAGAGGGGGACTGCTGACCTAACAGGTCAAAGTATACCACCAAATGTTGTGCTGCTCCTGGATGGTAGTAAACACAATGGAATGGAGAGATGAGGGGGTGTTCTTTTACAGATCTCCTCCCCACCCTGTGACTGGACAGTGGAAGGCATTTACTGTGGAGCTCTTCCATCACTGTGCTCTCTTCTCGTATAAGCAAGCTCCCTGTGCTGCTTCTCTCTCCCCCACTGTAATAATGAAAGAGCTGCTTTCATTGCTGTGCTCATCTTGATGATGACAACAGAGGTAGTACAGTGCTATTTTTTCCTAGCAGCTTGCCATTTTCATCTGTTACCAAATAAGAACAGACTCTTTAAGGCAGTTCTAAACACAATTTTTGTTTCTAAAATGGAAAACATGTTATACTTACCTGCTCTGTGCCATGGTTTTGCACAGAGCAGCCTGAACCTCTTTTGGGGTCCCTCTTCTCCCCCGTCCCCACAGCAAACCGCATGCTACAGAGGCAGATGTGTGGGCTCGATTCCCAACCGGACTGTGTGCGTCTACAGGCACACAACATGGCTTAGCCCCACCCACTCCTCACAATTTGAAAGACAGAAGCAGGAGCCAATAGCACCCGCTACTATCAGCAAAGCCTGTAAGACCGGGAGGAAGGGAGAAAAACTACTGCAGACAGGACAGTGCTGGATCAAGTGCTGGGGGAGCTGCTACTGAAAGTTTTTTTTACCCTAATGCAGAGAATGGATTAAGGTAGAAAAAAAGAAATTTGCCTTTAGAACCGCTTTAAGTTAGAGCAGACAATTTCAACACCACATGTGGCTGACTGATACCTAAAGCAGAAATAATCGCTGACCTCTAGTACAAATAGTGGCGTTTTTTTTTACAACTGTATTGAAGGCTGGCAAAGAGCCAATTCATTACTGCATAATGAATCATTATTATGTTGATGGAAAGTTAATTCACTAAGGCAACTAGGCTGTTCACTTTGCATGGGAATTTTTACTTTGCTTAATCAATGTGATGAACATCTATTCAAATTGCAAAGAGTACTTAATTATGTGCAAGGTAAAAAAAACAAAAAAACAAAAAACCGATTTTAAATTCATTTGCAAGGTGCCTTTGAACTTGCTAGAAAATATCACTACTCTAGGAAGAGGTAATTCCTTAACACAGCCCCCTCCCATCCTGCATGTCATAGCCCTCTCCTCTTCTGGGAGTGTTGAATGTCTGTACTGGCCCAGCTGCTCCCCTCACTTTCCTGAAGAATTGTTTACGTAGCTGCTAGAAGGCCAACTGAAGGGGAATACTATAGAGTGTAATTTAAGTGACAGCTCTAAGGCTAGCAATAAATTTTATTTCGTTCAACCAAAAAGTTGAAAGAAAGAAAGAAAGAAAAAAAAAAAAAAAAGACTTGATAACCATTGTGCCATTGTATTTTGATAGTAGGGAGCCTTCCCCACTGGAGGCACTGATCATTCAGGAAAAACACAACAGGTTGATTGTATAGAAGTCTATCGATAGATTGACTTCCGTATAACCAGACTACCCAGACATGGATCAAAATTCTGTGTGTCCCTACTGAACCAGCCAAAGTTCGATCCATGTCTGCTGGTGCCCTCATATCCATGATGGCGGGGCCCAGCAGAAGTCCTAAGGCTTTTTGTTACACTATGTTGCCAAAAGTATTGGGATGCCTGCCATTACATGCACATGAACTTTAATGGCATCCCAGTCTTAGTCCGTAGGGTTCAATATTGAGTTGGTCCACCCTTTGCAGCTATAACAGCTTCAACTCTTCTGGGAAGGCTGTCCACAAGGTTTAGGAGTGTGTCTATGGGAATGTTTGACCATTCTTCCAGAAGTGCATTTGTGAGGTCAGGCACTGATGTCGAATGAGAAGGCCTGGCTCGCAGTCTCCACTCTAATTCATCCCAAAGGTGTTTTATTGGGTTGAGGTCAGGACTCTGTACAGGCCAGTCAAGTTCCTCCTCCCCTAACTCACGCATTCATGTCTTTATGGACCTTGCTTTGTGCACTCATGGTAGAACAGGAAGGGGCCATCCCAAACTGTTTCCACAAAGTTGGGAGCATGAAATTGTCCAAAATGTCTTGGTATGCGGACGCCTTAGGAGTTCCCTTCACTGAAACAAAGGGGCCAAGCCAACTGAAAAACAACCCCACACCATAAACCTCCTTCCACCAAACTTTATACTTGGCACAATGTAGTCAGGCAAGTACAGCTCTCTTGGCAAACCCAGACAAATCCATCGGATTGCCAGACAGAGAAGCGCGATTCATCACTCCATAGAACATGTCTCCACTACTCTACAGTCCAGTGGCGGCGTGCTTTACATCACTGCATCTGACACTTTACATTGCACTTGGTAATGTAAGGATTTGATGCAGCTGCTCGGCCATAGAAACCATCCCATGAAGCTCTCTATGCAATGTTGTATTAATCTGAAGGCCACATGAAGTTTGGAGGGCTTTAGCTATTGACTCTGCACACAGTTGGCAACTTCTGCACACTGCGCTTTAGCATGGGCTGACCCCGCTCTGTCATTTTACGTGGCCTATCACTTCATGGCGGAGTTGCTGTTGTTCCCAGTAGCTTCCACTTTTGTTATAATACCGCTAACAGTTGACCGTGGAATATTTAGTAGCAAGGAAATGTCACGGATGGACCTATTGCACAGGTGACAACCTATCATGGTACCACGCTTGAATTCACGGAGCTCCTAAGCTGAAATCAAATGCCCATTCTCCTCTGACATCAACAAGGCATTTTCATCCACACAACTGCCCCTCACTGGATATTTTTTCTTTTTCGGACTATTCTCTGTAAACCCTAAAGATGGTTGTGCGTGAAAATCCCAGTAGATCAGCAGTTTTTTTTAAATACTCAGAGTTGCCCGTCTGGCACTAACAACCATGCCACATTCAAAGTCACTTAAATCCCCTATTCTTCCCCATTCTGATGCTCGGTTTGAACGTCAGCAAGTCGTCTTCACGACATCTAGATGCCTAAATGTATTGAGTTACTGAGTTGATTAGGAATTTGTGTTACTAAGCAACTGATTATGTGTACCTAATAAAGTGGCCAGTGAATATATGTTGGCTGCCATTGCTGATCGCTTCTATTAAAAATTCTAGCCCTACTGTCAGGTTGATTCAAAGGCTTAAAAAATTGCTTGCCCCGGAACAAGTACATCAGGATTGCTCATCCTTCTGAAGAGTGAGGGCCACTTAAGAACTGATTCACACATGTGCGGTGCAGATTGAAGCTCAGGTTTCACAGCGAATTGTTACAGTAGTTGTTCACAGGTTCACATCAGGTTCAGGACAGGTTAGCTCAGAATCTTATCTTGTTCACACATATGCAATTTAGAAACGGTTCCCATAGAAGTCAATAGCCTGTAATCCGCACCTGAACTGGACCGCACTGCTCAGAAATTGGACATGATGCTTTTTCAAACTGCACTAAATTTGCACTGAACCCGCACTGCCAGTGCACCGGACATATGTGAACAGGCACCACAAAAAGCAATGTTTTTTCACGTCATGCAGATTGGATGCATTCCAAACCGCATCCAATCCACATATATGTGAACGGGCACTTAATGATTTGGTAACCAGTTGTTTGCCACAATGAAATGGTTTAAAAATTTTGAATTTTTTTATTTTGAACAGCATAATGAACATTTTTCTTCATGCAGCCACTTATTAACCCTTTTTTAAGCGCTAATATGCCCATTGCAAAAGCACACCGTGTGTTGCTCAATACACTGATCTGCTTTTCTTCTTCCAACTTCTGCTGGAATCTATCTCCGGGCTGCTAGAAAGGTCCCAATTGAAGTGTATTTGGCATCACTCTACCAGGGACAGGAGTCAGCACTACAAAGGAAGCATCGGCTTATGCGGCTCCTGCTCCCTCCATGGCCACCTGCTTCCTTTACTACCGGCACCATCTCCATGCACTGTAATGGCAGGTCAGCAAGCCCAATCACCATCAACGGGTTGGTAACCCCTGACACATGCTTCTCTGGTTAGAGATTGAGGGCCACATGTGGCCTGCGGACCAAAGGTTGAGCACCCATAAAGTATATAAAATCAGGAATTGTGACTTTACTTTGTTGCAGGTCGGTGGCTCAAAGTATTGAGGCCAGAGCCATGCTATCAATACAGTCAGGTATGGGGAAAACTGGCATCTCTTTAAAATAATTAGAATTGGTTAATATCTTTTTTTAGTTCCATACATTTCTACACTTGGAAAATCATTATAAAAAGGTTCAAAAATAGATAGCTGGTCTTTTCTTTCTTCCATTTCCCCCCTCAATTTTACAACTATCAATTATCTGTTTGATGGCCCATTCTGTTTTGAGTGGCAATGCACACAAATTGCATGTGTTAACGTGTTGTTCAAACACATAGCAACACACTTGCACTATGTGTGGGGTACTGCCACACCACTCATTGTGAATGGCACCCCAACACATTGTACAGTAGAGCACAGTGCACAGCAGTGCATCACAATGCATATACCATGCAATGTGGTGTGCTGCATTTTGAAAACAGAGGCATGCACGTTTTTTCATTTGCTATGCTGCATCGGCAGCACATTCATAATGACTTGGCTGCCTTAGTGCTATATACCTTAATGCATTAAATGAGTATAATAATGTTCCTTAGCACTCCCAAACATTTATTTTCTGAAAGCAGAGACCCTGGCGAAAAAGAAAATGCTGGTTGTTGCATTTTCTTACATCATACAATATTTGTGCAGCTGCAGCCATGACCCTGGTAGAACCGCTGAATCCCAAAAGGTGTACAGGTATGTCCTATTGGAAGTGGTTAAGTGCGAAAGCGAAACAGCTTGGTTTCTCCTGATTAAAGTGCACTAATACCTCGGTTTACGAACACCTCGGTTAAAGAAATGCTAAAGAATTTCAGTTTACAAATGAAAATCCATTGAAAATAATGCCAGATTATGAATTATGATGCAGTGCTGATTTTTAAATGCAATTGCCGGCTTTTTTTTTTTTTCTTCACTATAGCTCACAGAATTAGCTGTCAATTTCCCCGGAGTGAACGGAAACTTTGTTTCTTTTAAGAAACTAAAAGGAAGCATTGTTTCTCTTAACTCAGGGAAATAAACTAAAAAGAAACGAAGGGCGGGGCGAGTGAGCCAGCACAGGCAAGGACAGTACGTTGGAGACCTACCTGCAGCAGGACCGGCCAGTAGTTGCACAGTGGTTGACGACAGTTGGACAAGCGCTCATTTGACTACCACTATTGTGAGTTGGCAATTTTGTAGAAATAAATTTGCTTATATTGCCGCACTTAGATGGCGCTGCTTTTTTTTTTGGTTCACAGAGTCTCTTCTAGCTTTTTGAATCCGCTGCTACTGAGTCAAGCACTGTTGGATTATCCCTTAACCGCCTTTGGACTTTAAGAACTTTACTTGTGTAGTTAATATACTAGCCATCACATTATACATCTGGTGTTTTACTTCTTAGTGTGCCAAATATTTCTCTTGTTGAATGAGTCAAGTCTTTGATCCCCAAGCAAAACATGACTCTTAGTACTTGGTGGAGAAACCCATGTTGGCAAGGAAAGGAGGCAAGACATTTCTTGTGGTTGGTTACTAGGTTTACACACATCTCAGGAGGGATCTTGATCTATTTTTTTTTACAGATCTTCTCTACATCCTTAAAGCGATTCTAAAGGTTAAATTTTCATTTTTGGGGGGGGGGGGGGGGGGGGGGGGGAATGACAAACCATATCTATACTTACCTGCTGTGTGCAGTGATTTTGCACAGAGCAGCATGGATCCTCCTCTTCTCAAGTCCCCCGCAGGCTTTCCTGGCCCCTCCCTCCTGTCAGATGCCCCCACAGCAAGCAGCATTCTGAGAGCACCCGCTGCTCCGTGTGTCCATTCACACACGGAGCTGTAACTTGGCCCTACCCCCTCTCTCTCCTCATTGGCTGTCAAGGGATTCCGCTTGCTGTCTCAGCCAATGAGGGGGCAGAGACCCGGGACAGCCCAGGCTGTCATTCACATCGTTGGATCGCGATGAGGCTCAGGTTAGTATTGAGGGGGCTGGGGGCACGGCTGCACACAGGTTTTTTAACTTCATGCATAAATACATGAAGGTATAAAACCTTCAGCTTTTGCAACCACTTTAAAGGTTTCTTGGCTGTCGCTTGGCAACTCAGTTTAATCTCCATCCATACATTTTCTATAGGATTGAGGCCTGGAGACTGGCTAGGCCACCCCATGACCTTAATGTGCTTCTTCTTAAGCCACTCCTTTGTTGCCTTGAAGGTATGTTTTTAGTCATTGTCATGATGGTAGACCCATCTCCAGTGTTTCTGGCTGCGGGAAGAAGGTTCTCATCCAAGATTTTACAATACATGGCCCCATAATGCAGCAAACCTGGTCTGTATCTTTAGCAGAGAAACAGCCCCAAAGCATGTTTCCACCTCCGTGATTGAGTGTAGGAATGGTGTTCTTGGGGTCATAGTCAGCATTCTTCTTCCTCCAAACACGGCGAGTCGAGTTAATGCAAAAGAACTCAATTTTGGTCTCATCTGACCACAGCACTTTCTCCCAATCCTTCCATGAATCATTTAGATGTTCTTTGGCAAACTTCAGATGGGCCTGTACATATGCCTTCTTGAGGATGGGGACCTTGTGGGCGCTGTAGGATTTCAATCCATGGCAGCGTATTGTGTTACCAGTGGTTTGTTTGGTGGCTTTGGTCCCAACTGCCTCAAGATCATTTACAAGCTCCTCCTGTGTAGCTCTGGGCTGATCCCCCATTTTTCTCATGATCATCCTTACCCAAAGAGTCAAAATCTTGCATACAGCTCCAGACCAAGGATGATTTATGGTTATTTTGTGTTTCTTCCATTTGCGAATAATCGCTCCAACAGTGGTCTCCTTCTCCCCAAGCTTCTTGCTGATGGTCTTTTAGCCCATTCCAGCCTTGTGCACAATCTTGTCCCTGACGTCCTTTGACAGCTCTTTGGTCTTACCCATGATGGTGAGGTTTGAAGAAAAGAAAGATTCTGGGGACAGGTGTCTTTTATACACATAAGTTAGGAGGAGCACCTTCTTAAATTGACAGGACTAATTTGTGTACCACATGAGCACATAGCCAGTCTGTGGGAGACAGAGCTATTGGTGGTTGGTAGGGGATCAAATACTTATTTTACTCACTGAACTGCAACTCATTTTATAACATTTGTATCGTGTGTTTTTTCTGGATTTTGGTTGATATACTGTTATCTTTTAAAATACACCAATGATAAAAATTATAGATCCTTAACTTCTTTGTAAGTGTGCAAAATTACAAAATCTGCAGGGGATCCAATAAATATTTTTGCCACTGTATATGTGTAGACAAATAATAGGGAGGACTAAGAAAAGATTTGTTTACACTTTTTGGTTAGTAAAATGTACCACCACATATAATGGATGTAGCCATTTATTTTCCTATTTTATATTGTGCTTTACTGCTTGCCGTAGCCCCAGACAGCTCTTGCTCAGCTGCTTCAAAGGCTAGTAATCACCCTCAATGAACACGCTCTTCCCTGTCATTGCTTTACTTTGCAAGCATTCTAGAATTTCAGCACAGAATAGTGTGTGCACACAGCCAACCAGGGTGGATGAAGTCAATGATTTAAAAAAAAAAAAAAAAGATTTTTTTTAAATAAAATGCTTTTTGGAGGAAAATATATTACCATCCAAAAGGTTATTCCATCATGAAATAAAGATTAGTTTTTTAATTATGTAGAATAAGGCTGTATATGTTTAATTGTTTTGGTAAATAAATTCCATTAATCCATTCACAATGTCATGCTCTTCCAGGAGGTTTTTGTAAGATTATTGGGCAGTTTCTCTGCCTACAAGATATCACAGATGCTTGGTTTACTTTTGCAGTTCTCAAAACTGAATTGGACTCAGCGGAGATCACATGCCTCTTCTTCACAGCAAAAATGTTATAACATGAACAGAGTTAAGAAAAAGACCTTAATCCTAACTTCTACAAACCTATGAATACAGAATCAACCCCTTCAGTGCTAAGTTTCAAGAAGTTCAGTGAATAGAATAGAAACAATATTTTTCTGATTGTTTGGAGTGGAATAGATTTGCACAAGAAGAAAGCGAAACCAAGTGTGAGGAGGAAGGGGCTGACAGTCTAAGTTTCTTAAAATATATATATTTTGTTCAGCCAAATTAGTTAACAAACATGGATGTTTGTTTAAGCAAATAACATATGCTGGAATGTTATTGTTTCAGTTGATTAAATCTATTTCAATTGTTATTAAAGGTAATGATTATTTTTCTCCTTCTTAAGTACAACAGAAAAGTTGTCCAAATATGAATGATTAACCTATTAAACTGGGGATAAAACTAATATGAAAGGTTGTTATTCTAAAAATCTTCATCTACTTGCATATTAAAGTTAAACCAGCAAGAATTAGTCTTTATGTAGAAAACTAGGATTTAAATCAAGCCTTACTGACTAGTGATTTAAATCAGTTTGAGTTAACTCAAATCCACCCTGCAGCCAACCAATCAATGTATGGTTGAAATTGCAGTGCGTTTAATACAGAACAGGCAGTGCATGTTTCTTCAACAATAAAAGCCTGCCTGCTCACTGTATGCTACAGTGGAACTTTAGCTGCAGTTTAACCATTTGCCTACTGGGCACTTTGACCTCCCTCCTGCCCATGCCAATTTTCAGCTCTGTCACACTTTATTTGCTAATTGTGAGGTCATGCAACACTGTACCCAAATTAAATTTTTTTTTTTTTTTTTAACCGTTTCAATACCGTGCAATTTTACACCTTCCTGCCCAGGCCAGTTTTCAGGTTTCAGCGCTCTCACACTTTGAATGACAATTGCGCGGTCATACAACACTGTACCCAAACTAAAATTTGATCATTTTCTTCACACAACTAGAGCTTTCTTTTGGTGGTATTTAATCACCGCTGGGGTTTTTATTTTTTGCTAAATTAACAAAAAAAGACCAAAAATTTTGGAAAAAAAAAACCCACATTTTTCTTTGTTTCTGTTATAAAAGTTTACAAATAAATAATTGTTCTTCATAAATTTAGGCCAAGATGTATTCTGCTACATGTCTTTGGTGAAAATAACCCAAATTAGGATGTATTTTTTAGTTTGTATGAAAGTTATAGAGTTCACAAACTATGGTATAGATCTGAATATTGATCAATCCTGAAGTACTGACAGCCAATCTAATATCTTGAGGTCCAAGAATGTCAGAACAGTACAGATATCCCCCAAATGACCCCTTTTTGCAGAGTAGACAGTCCGACGTACTTCATAAGAGGCATGGCGAGTTTTTTGAAGTTGTATTTTTTTGTCAATTTTTCGGAAAATGAAAAAATTAAAAAAATTATTTTCACTATTTTTTTTTTTACATACTGTCACCAGTGCAGTACAGTGTCATCATATAACTGGCATGGCGGTGAACAGCGACACTGACTGGTGACAGTATGAAAAAAAAAATATATATATATTCTTTTTAATTTTTTATTACATTTTTTTTTTATTTTTAAGATTTTTTTTCATATTTTACTATGACCAAAATAGTACAATGTTACCATAGTAACACTGTACTACTTTGGGAAAGTGATCAGTATTTTTTTTTTTTTTTTTTTTTTTACACACAATTTGCTTATAGCAAAGAATTACTTTGCTATAAGCAAGCATTTACCTGAATGTAATCGATTCATTCAGCTTTTTTTTTTTTTTTTTTGTGCTTAGCTGTGATTTGGTCACAGCTACTCACATGACATGTGCATGTGATTAGCTGTGACCATTCACAGCTAGGCACTAGTATACAATGGATGGCATCATGAATGAAGCCATCCATTGTATACAACTGTCATGTGACCTGCTGTGATTGGTCACAGCAGGTCACATGGTACCGGCAACGGGAGCCGGTACTCGGATCTGTCATCGGCCGTGTCCGAGGTGCACGGGCGGTGACAGATCGCACTGCTGCGTCGCTCTGCAACCGCGCAAACGCGGGAGCACGCCAAATGGCGTGCACCCGGAAAGCTGCAGCGCTTTTCAAGCCGCCAAACAGCCATTGGCCGGGCGGCTAACGGTTAAGACAGAGCTCTCTTTTGTTGGTATTTAATCACCATTGGGTTTTTTATTTTTTGCTTAAAAAAAAAAAAAAAAACAAAAACAAAAAAACCACACACACTTTTTCTTAGTTTCTACCCAAAGAATTGCAAATAAGTAAAATTTTCTTTGCTGATGTGCACTGATAGGCTGCATTGATGGCACCGATGAAGCTACACCGCTTATCAGTGTTTATGTCCCCTGTCACAGGACAGTTGGTTATCAGACAGCACACAGGAAAGGAAATGCCCGCATTTGTTTACATGTGATTGGACACAGTTAACCACATGGTAAAGAGCCAACGTCATTGGCTCTTTACCATGATCGGTGATGCGCCGTTTCCAAGGGACACAGCTCACCACTGATCAAAGTGCGCCCATGGGGGCACGCACGAGCAGCATGTCCAGGAGGATGTCATACAGGAGCGTGAACTGGTTAAGTCGGCCCAGGGCTTTCCCAATCTATACCCTCCCCGCGATGGAAGCACACACAGCGTTCCTGGCATCCCTGGAAGAAAACCGCGGTGAGAGTGGGAGGAACAGTCAGAAAATATATTCTTTTTGGAGAGTTTATAGCAATTTCTAGCAAAAGTGCAGTTTTGACCACGTGGGCAAAAAAGTTCCCCGGTAGGCAAGTAGTTAAAGCAGACACATCTAGACTCAGTAGTGTGATGGAGGGAGATATAAAAGTTTCTACGTTTCCTGCGTTTAGAACAGCTGAAGCCTGCCAGTGTGGATGAGGCCCATTCCTTTACAACAGAACATGGTCCTCGACAACCCACCAACAATCCCAGGACTAGAATTGTTCAGCTCAGCAGACAATCATGTACTCTGGTCACGCCTCACCAAACCCTACTGGACATAGTCAATAAGACGATATGCAACCAATCACAGTACATCTTTTAAGGACCTGCTAATAGTAAGGAGAATTATGATTGGTTGCCCCTGCACTTTGTTACTCGCACTGTTCGCTAATTAAGCCTCTACGGGAGCGGAACACATCTTAACCTGCTCACTCGCCATCCCTCTCCCCATCACCGTGCCTCCTGCAGTCTCCTCTCCCTCCCCGCACCCACTCTCGGCTCTCTCCAGCACGGCTAAGCACCCAGTGACATCACTTCCGGTACTTACTCACCGCACCGGGGACGTGGCCATCACCCGTTATAATGCCACCGCTTATCAAGCCGGCTCCTCACCCTCCCCTGCACTCGCTTCAGAGCCCCTCCTTCTTCCCTTACCTATAACAGGATTACCGCTCGGGGCCCCCAACGCCACAGCCGGGCCCTTGCCTCACACCCTCCTCCGGAGCGCCTTACAAACGCTGTGAGCTCTGTAACAAAGGGAGCGATTGAGCGGGCCGGGTCACATGGCACGTGACGTCACCCGGGGCCGCCGGGAAATGTAGTTTTAGCCGACCCGGGTTGCCTGCTGTGCTGTGTGTACTGCAGAGGTAGAATGAGATGTCCCGGCATGCCTCGGGGCGGCACTGCGCAGCTGTATGGGGTGCTGTCTATAGAGACTACGGGCTCCTCATCACTGGCTGTACATTGCATGGCTCTTCCCGTCTTTATAGGCATAGGCAGGGGCGGACTGACATCCCATGGGGCCCTGGGCACTAGGGGATCATGGGGCCCATGTGTCCTCACCCACACTCCAACCACACCCAAAAAAGCCTATGAAAGGTGCCAGGGGCATCTCATGGAGCCCCTTACTGCCCTTGGGCAGTGCCCGAATTTCCGAATGGTCAGTCCACCTCTGGTCATAAGTTCAAAAAATGTCAGACATTTGATCACAACAGTGTTTCATCCACTCAAGACCTAAAAACAGACCACTTAAAAAAAAAAAAAAAAAACATTAACCACTGGATGACCACTATATGTATATAAAACATAGAGTTATGGCTGATTAGCCACTGGAACGCTTTCAGCAGCAGTGGGAGGGCATGTCCCCCACAACACCACCACTTGCTGGAGTTTCTCGGGCTTACCGTTAAAACCAACGCGCCCAAGAAATGATCTGCTGGTGCGGCCTGCTGTTCCTAGAGGTGATGAGACACTCCATGGTCTCATAGCCTCTATTGTGTTGGAGGACCAGAGTGACGTCATGACGTCACATCCGATCCAGGGTGGATGTAAAAATAGTTTCTTTTTTTTTAACACCTTCCCGCCTGACCTATAGCAGATTGATGACTGCAGGGGACGCTCCTCCTTCTGAGTGGACGTCTTATGAGGTCCTGTCAAAAGGTGCCGCTCACGCGGCCGCACGATCTGTCACTGGCTGTGTCCTGTCACTATACTGGCCCGCTGCTAGTGTCATCTGACCAATCACAGCAGATCACATGTCAATTGTATGCAATGGATGGCTTCCTTTCATGCCATCCATTGTTTACAATTGTGTTAGCTGTGATTGGTCACAGTGGTCACACGGTACAGACAGGGCCAATCACAGCCTCGGAAATTACTAAGCAACTTATTCACTCCCTGGTTATCTCTCGCCTTGACTATTGTAACTCCCTCCTCATTGGCCTACCTTATCGCAGTCCATCATGAATGCTGCTGCCAGACTCATCCACCTTAATAACCGTTCTGTATCTGCCATCCCTCTCTAACAATCCCTCCACTGGCTTCCCATTGCCCAACGGATAAAATTCAAAACAATAACATATAAAGCCATTTATAACTCCACCCCAAATTACATCACCGATCTTGTCTCCAAATATCACCCAAACCGTACTCTCCACACCTCCCACGACCTCCTGCTCTTTAGCTCCCTTGTCTCCTCCTCCCATGTTTGTCTCCAGGACTTCTCCAGAGCTTCCCCCATCCTCTGGAACTCTCTACCTCAATTTATCAGACTATCGCCTACTCTGCTCAGTTTTAGGCGATCTCTGAAAACCTCTCTTCAGGGAAGCCTATCCTGCCCTCAGCTAATACTGGAATCTTCTACTCTTCCAACCAGTCCATCCCCCACAGTTACTACCTTTTGTACCACTAGCCCCTCCCTCCTAGATTGTAAGCTCCAAAGAGCAGGGCCCTCCTAACCCTCTTGTATTGAACTGTATTGTCTCCCGTTATATTGTAAAGCGCTGAGCAAACTGTTGGCGCTATATAAATCCTGTATAATAATAATAATCTGTACCATGTGATGAGCTTTGCCCAATCACAGCTAATCACAACAAAAGACTGAATGAATCAGTTTCATTCAGTAAAAATGGTTGCTAATATCAATTAAATACATTGGTATTAGCAATCGTAATGTGTAAAAATAAATAAATAATGCTGATCACTTGCCCAGAGTAGTACAATGATACTATGGTACCATTGTTTTGCTCTGGTCTCAGTGTGTTGAAAAAAAAAAGTTAAGAAAAAAAAAAAAAAAAAAAGTAATAAAAAAGAAAAAATATTAGAAAAAAAAAGTTTATTTATTTTTTACATACTGTCACAAGTCAGTGTCTCTGATCGCCACATCGGTTATATGGCAACGCTGTACTTGGCTGGTGACAATATTAAAAAAAAAAAAAAAAAAAAAAAAAAAAAAAAAAAAGTATTTTTAATTTCTTCATTTTTCATAAAATTGTGACAAAAAATTACAGCTTAAAAAAACTCACCATACTTCTTACTAAAAATACCTTGGGCTGTCTATTTTCCAAAATGGGTCATTTGGGGGGGGTATTTGTACTATCCTGGTGTTTTCAGGCCTCAAGAAACGATATTGGCAGTCAATACATTGAAACGGTTAATTGGTAACACGTCCTGTCCTCCGGATCCTGGGAATAACAGGTATCGTTCAAGCAATTATCCAGCCTTTACCATGATGCATTTGTTATTTAACCACTTGCCCTCCAGAGGATTTACCCCTCTTCCTGACCAGGCTAATTTTTGTGATATAGCGCTGCATTAATTCAACTGACAATTGCGTGGTCATGCAACGCTGCACCCAAATTAAATTTATGTCCTTTTCCCCATAAATGGAGCTTTATTCAGGTGGTATTAGATCACATCTGCGTTTTTTATTTTTTGCGCTATATACAAAAAAGACCACCAATTTTGAAAAAAACAAACAAACAAACAAAAAACACAATATTTTTAACTTTTTACTATAAAACATATCCAAAAAAAAAAAAAAAAAAAAAAAAAGGTCATAAATTTAGGTGAAAATGTATTCTGCATCATGTCTTTACTAAAAAAAAATCCCAATACGTGAAAATTAATTGGTTTACATGAAAGTTATAGCTCTACAAATGGCGATATAAATACTGGATTGTTTTAATATATATACTAGTAATGGTGGCGATCAGCGACTTATAGCGGGACTACGGAGGGGAATTTAGACACTGGGGGGGGGAAAGTAACTGCCACTGACATCCCCAGTGACACTAATACAGTGTTCAATGCTAAAAAAAAAAGCACTGGCACTGTACCAATGACACTGGGCAGGAAGGGGTTAACATCTGGGGTGATCAAAGGGTTAACTGTGTGCTGTTACTATGTGTGCTGTATGTGTTTTACTGGGTAAGCATGCTGCTTTGTATTGCTCTAATCACCCGGTGATTGACAGCTGTAGCTGCCCATGAAAGAGGGTGGATCAAAGTAATCAATCACTAACACAAGACAAAATATTGATAAGTAAATGAGGGAATACTACATCAGCGGCTGTACCATACAAGGCATTCCCGTTTACACAGAAATGAGGGGTAATCTACATTTTAAAGCTTCAGATGATTACAAGGCCCTTGTCTCCTGATCACTTTGTTTCACTTGTCCGGACAATGGAGGTGTACCGCTCTGGAAGGAGTACAGTATATTGTCATGGTGTAACTCTTGATCTCACACTTGGCACCACCCGATGAGAGACCACTGCATTATTCATCCGCTGTCTTTATGCTGGGGGGGGGGGAGAGAAGGTGAACCCCCCCTTTTATTTTTGGGGGTCGTCCTCAGCTGACAGCCAGCTATGCAAGGTAGATTATGGACTATGATGGTTCAATTGTGCAAAGCTCTGATTATGGTCTGATGAAGTCTCAGTATTTTAATGTTTTTTGTTTTTTATCATTTCCTTCCATTTATGACTGTTGTAATATCTGGAATGTAATATCTGGAATGTAATATCTGGAATGTAATATCTGGAATGTTGAAAACTTACATTACTCAAACATTATTACGAAAAAAAAAAAAGAAATGAGAGGTCATTCCCGAGAAAATGAAACTAGTTTCTCAGTTTACACAAGGAATGAGAAATCTGAAACTTCACTGTTACATTTACACATGAAATGGAGACAATATAATAAAATGATTACAATGTATGTACATCTGTGACTGAAGCGTAGTCAGGATAGAATGCACACGGAGGACGATAACCACACAAAGCTTTATTGAACTATGGAAGGCACTTAATCAGGGTAGGAAGGTAGCGTCCGGGTACCCAAAAAAGGGGGGAGGACTCCAAACAGTTATAATCCAGCCCACAATAGGGCGATTCAGGTAGCGATGGCCCGAGCACTTGGGGGGCAGTCCAGGTAGCTACAATAATCCGGACACGCAATAGGCAGTCCGAGCAGTGGTGTATCTTGGGTTTGTGCTGCCCTAGGCAAGGCTAAAATCGGGCCCCCTCCCCTCTAAATTTTTCCCACCCTTTCATCTGCAAACTCCACCACTTACTCTTTGGGCTCCATCTCTTCCTATTAGAGCTCCACCCACAGTGGGAGGAATCGTGCCCCATCATTGGTGTCAGTGGGAGGAATCGTGCCCCATCATTGGTGTCAGTGGGAGGAATCGTGCCCCATCATTTGTGTCAGTGGGAGGAATCGTGCCCCATCATTGGTGTCAGTGGGAGGAATCGTGCCCCATCATTGGTGTCAGTGGGAGGAATCGTGCCCCATCATTGGTGTCACTGGGAGGAAAAGTGCCCCCTCATTGGTGTCACTGACACCAACGAGGGGGCACTATTCCTCCCGCACTGACACTAATGATGGGGCACGATTACTCCCACTGACACCAATTATACTTACATCACTGTGCTGACCCCTGCTCCAGCCCGGGCTCCCTCCTTCAGGCACAGACACTTACCCATCAGCTGTCTTCCTTCTCCAGCTGCTCCCTCACTCAATCTTAAATCTTCGCACTGCCGCTCAGGTCCTCCTCTCCAAGCTCCGCCTCCTCGCCTGTGATTGGCTGCCTGTGTGCCTTTTCTGAGCTACAGATCTGGTGGACAATCACCAGCAAGGAGGCGGATCTTGCAGAGGGAGGGACAGGCTGCCATAGACTGCCCAGTGATCCCAGGGGTGTGGCCAGATTCGAGGGGCGGCTTGTCATCCCGCCCACATCGCGATCAAGATCCAGGAAGATGAGGACACCGGACGGACACCCTCTGCATCCCTCCTCCAGCAGCGCCTTGTGGACCGGATCGAGTCGCGGACACAGGCAAGACACAGCAGCCCCTGTCCCTTTCTCACGGAAGTGTCCCTTTCATGGGAAGGGGGGGCGGCGGTGCTGCCCCCCTGAAAAGTACCGCTCTAGGCAAATGCCTCGTTTGCCTCGCGGCAAATATGGCCCTGAGTCTGAGCAAGTATTAATCTGGGCACACAATAGGGGCAGTTCAGGGACACTCAGCAGCAGACAGCTTCCAGAGACACTCAGCAGCAGACAGCTTCCAGAGACACTCAGCAGCAGACAGCTTCCAGAGACACTCAGCAGCAGACAGCTTCCAGAGACACTCAGCAGCAGACAGCTTCCAGAGACACTCAGCAGCAGACAGCTTCCAGAGACACTCAGCAGCAGACAGCTTCCAGAGACACTCAGCAGCAGACAGCTTCCAGAGACACTCAGCAGCAGACAGCTTCCAGAGACACTCAGCAGCAGACAGCTTCCAGAGACACTCAGCAGCAGACAGCTTCCAGAGACACTCAGCAGCAGACAGCTTCCAGAGACACTCAGCAGCAGACAGCTTCCAGAGACACTCAGCAGCAGACAGCTTCCAGAGACACTCAGCAGCAGACAGCTTCCAGAGACACTCAGCAGCAGACAGCTTCCAGAGACACTCAGCAGCAGACAGCTTCCAGAGACACTCAGCAGCAGACAGCTTCCAGAGACACTCAGCAGCAGACAGCTTCCAGAGACACTCAGCAGCAGCAGGTAGCGATACTCCTTGGCACCCAGTGGGTAACAGGCAGGGGCAGCTCCCCAGGGATACAGCGATCAGCAGACAGGGGGCAGCTTCCCAGGGACACAGCGATCAGCAGACAGGGACCCTCACGGTGCTCAGCTTTTTAGGGACACAGTGATCAGCAGACAGGGACCCTCACGGTGCTCACCCTTCTAGGGACACAGCAGTCAGCAGGCAGTGGCAGCTCTCCATGGACACAACGATCAGCGGACACTCAGAGGGGTCTGGCCTCAGCTCAGACCCCACACAGCTGTTCTCTTCTCAAGCAGGGGACCAACAACAATCAGCTTTCCAGCAGGCCTACAGGGAGTCAGCGGGAATCCTGGCTATGGGGTCTGGCCTCAGCTCAGACCCCACACAGTGCTTCTCCCGAGCACAGGAGACCAACAGTGGGCTGGGTCCTGCTCCGGTCTTCTTAAACTAGAGCAGGACGCTTCCCGGTTGCCTCGGCAACGGCCGGCCCAGTGTCACGTTGCCTCGGCAACGAGGCACGCCGCCCGACTCTGGCCGCGCTTTTGGGAGCATGGCCTTTATCTCCGGTGGGCGCAGAGCGCGGGAAGCCTTGTGCCCGCGCTGCGCCCGCCGGGGGGGGGGGGGGGGGGACGCGTGGAGACACCCCTCCGGCGGGCGCCGGGGTTTCCTGGTGGGGGGGGGTCGCGACTCTCCGGCGCCATTGGCAGGTGAGGTGCGACCCACACCACAGGGGCCGCTTCCTCCCATCCTGCACAGCCTTTGAAGTAGGCTGTGACAGGATGCAAGGAATCTGCATCAGAGGGACAGCACACACGATGCGAGGAATCTGCAAGGGGGGAGGGAGGGGTGAAGAGATACGGCAGTGGGACAGCAGGCAAAGCGGGGTGGGGGAGCACTGTGACAACATCTTTTTCCTTCAATCCCTCCCTTTTCTCACAAAGTGACAACATATTTGCTGATTATAGTTTTTGTCTCCAATATGTATCAGAGTCTGCCAAAAGCTGATTGTAATACCGTACATAGTGATAAAACTATGCATGTGTTTTTTCAATTTCTACTAGGCATAATTAGGACAAAATTTGTTTGATCTAAATATGGACCCCCCAAAAAAAAAATCACCAACCCCCCCCAGACCTTTGAATTAGTTCCAACCATCCTGTGCTATTTGTCCAACTTCATTCTGTAAATCTGCAACTTCCTTTCTGTGTTTTATTACATCATAGTCTGGTATTTCCAGAGAAGTGTGTGTCCAGGTACAACATTCATAATCTTCGGTAACCTCACACAAACCCATTAATGCAGCACCCATACTTTCTATTTGCTGCATCATGTAGCATTCATTGTTTTATTTCTTTAAGCTCTCTACTAAGCAGTCCTACTTCTTGGTCTATATAATTTATGACACAGTCCATGATTATGCTGTAGTTATTTAACCTATACAGTAGTTCAGAAGTTCAGCAGTCACTTTCCCCCTCCAGCTGAAAGAGAGAATGTTTCTTTTAGTTTATTTCCCCAAGTTAAAAGATACAATGTATCCTTTCAGTTTCTTAAAAGATACAAAGTATCCTTTAGCTCTGGGAAACTGACAGCTAATGTTGTGAGCTATACTGAAGAAAAAAAAAAAAAAAAAGATGGCAATTGAATTTAAAAATCAACACTGACATACACTTAGTATTGTGAAAAAAATTAGTAAAACATTTGTAAACCGAGGCATTATTTTCAGTGGAATTTCATTCGTAAACCGAAAATTACGTTAACAGAGGCATTCATAAACCGAGGTATTACTGTATATGCTATGTTCTTTTTTTTGCAGCCTGTGGGCTGAATGAAAAAAAAAAAAAAAAAAAGAGAAGAAATATCTGCCAGAAAAAGTGTGTGGTATGCCCACCATTAGAATATACCACCCTGCATCCACCCACTTCTGATGGTGGGCACACATTAGGTCACACTTTGCCAAATGCGCCAGTTCCAAGATTGTACAAATGTCTAAATAGTGGCACGCTTGAATAAAAATTGTCCACGTATAAGTGGTACCCCATATGGAGAAGGGTGACACAAAGTCCCAAAATATCTTGCCACTGCTCCCCATGTAGTCTGGGCATCTGGGGGGCTCCATCTTTTCCCTCGTAAATCCGAACAATACTTGTGCTCACCACCGCACCAGCTCGTACTACACTTATGGGACTCGCCACGTCATACTGCAGTGCTGGTATTATTATACAGGATTTATATAGCGCCAACAGTTTGCACAGCACTTTACAATATAATGGGAGACAATACAGCAACAATACAGTTCAATACAAGAGGGTTAGGAGGGCCTGATCCTGGGAGCTTACAATCCAAGAGGTTTGTGAAAGACCAGGATGTACTAGACCGCTAGTGTTGCCAGTTCACCAAAAGGTAGAGCGGCACTAGTACTAGCACTTTACTGCATATGAGAGTCATAAAAACTTACCGACAAGTGCTAACAGAGATCAGGCCTGATTCTGCCAACACTGCGGTTTTGTGTGCAATGTATCAAGTGACAGTGACCTACTGACACTGCACTTGCTGGGGGAGAAGGGGGGTAAGCGTAGGGATTAAAACGCAGGTGTTGGCAGGTGCAGGGGCTGATCCTGCTAAGGCTGCATTTTTGGGGACGCTATACTAATGTGAACGCTGGTAAAGTGCTGACCTGATCAAAGATATTGATCCGTTCAGACACTATACTAGCAATGGAGGTTTATTGTATATGAGCGTCTTCCTGGCAATCCAGGGGTTAAATGTGATGATTGGTGTACTGACGGGTAATCCGATGCCATCTGGGAGGGAAAAAAAAACCGGTAATTACATTTAAAAACTGGCACCTGACAGCTGAGTGAATTACCTGCAATTAAACATTTTTTTACATTGCAATATTAACACATGGTTGTCACTACTAAAATACTGCATGAGTTAATAAAATAACTCATGCGGTATTTTGGTAGAGTTTACTGATTTTCTGACCTTCTGAACGGATTAATTGGTTTTCAATGCATTCCTATGGGAAACAGTGTTTTGGTTTATGAATTTTTCGCTATATGAAATGTCCTGCAGAATGAATTAAATTTGTAAACTGAGGTACTGGTACATCGCTGGACTTTGAATGGTTATACCAGGATGATGCCTACAGCTGCAGTCATCTTGGTATCGTTTTTTTTTTCAGCCGGGGATCCGCTTTCATGTAAAAGCAAGCTTAGCAGCTAATTAGCTGCAGGATTGCTTTTACAAGCAGCATAAAACGATGCCCCCTCCCCCACAGCCTTCCACGGCCTGCTCGGGCAGTCCCGTGCCATCGAGGCAACCTGACAATGCAGCCGGTGTTTCTGCTAGCTGACCACAAAGCTGATTGGAGACCAGAATGGTGCCAATCATCTCTATAGCCTAAGAAATTGAAAGCTACAAGCATTACATCACTTCAGTTTCACAGGATACAAACAGCGGCATTTGTAAATTGGGAAAGCATCTGATCACACCGATCTTGGTTGATCAAAAAAAAAAAAAAAAAAATGGGACAGTGTAAAAATAAAAAAAAAATCAAAATAACTTAAAAAATGCCTTGCCCCCCTGTGCACGTGTGCATCTGCATTCCTGAGCATTGACCCTGTGCCAGTATGGAAACAGCGGTTGCACCATGCATGTGAAGTATCAACATGAACGTCAGATCAAGGGCAGTAATTGTAACACTAGACCTCCTCTGTAAATCTAAAATTGTAGCTTGTAAAGGCTTTTAAAACTTTGCCTATGGATATTAAAATTGTATGCAGTTTGTCGCCATTGTACAGGGCATGCGCAGTTTTAAAGCATGTCAAGTTTGTTATCCATTTACTCAGCATACCATCATCTTTTATATTTTACCAAATAATTGGCCAATATTTAGTGTTTTTGTGCATTAAAAGTAAAAAAAAAGTGTATTTTTTAAAAAACAATTGCGTTTGAAAAATAGCTGCACGAGTACTATGTGACATAAAAAATTGCAGCACCCACTATTTTATTCACTAGGGTGTTTGCTTTAAAAATATATATAATATTTGGGGTTTAAATTAATTTCCTAGCAAAAAAATACAGATTTTTTTCATGTGAACAAAAAGTGTCAGAAAAGGCTTGATCTTCAGGTGGTTAGAGTGAGTGATGTGTGGCATAAACTTCTAATGCTGGGTATAAAATGCCCCCACCCACCAAAACGACCCCTTTTTGGAAAGTAGACACCCAAAACTATTTGCTGAGAGGCATGTTGAATCAATAGAAGAATTTATTTTTTTACCACAAATTTTTGGAAAATGACAAACAAAAATGTTTTTCTTTTTTGTCACTTAAATGATTTATTGCTCACCCAGGCCATGGGTATATGTGGAATTACTCCCCAAAATACATTCTGCTACTTCTCCTGAGTATGGGGGTACCACATATGAGAGACGGTTTGGCAGTCTAGCCAAGTACAGGACCCCAAAATCCAATAAGCACCTTCAGGCTTTTAAAGGGCATTATTTCCTCATTACACTTCCCGACTACCTATCACAGTTTCGGAGATCCTGAAATGCCAGGATAGCACCAAACCCCCCCAAATGACCACTTTTTGGAAAGTAGACACCCCAAGGAATTTGATCAGAAGCATGGTGAGTATTTTGCAGATCTCATTTGTTGCCACAAGTTTTTGAAAATTGAAGAAAAAACACAAAAACATATTTCTTTTTTTATATTTCAAAACCTTGTGAGAAAAAATGAGATCTGCAAAATACTCATCATGCCTCTTTTTAAATTCCTTGGGGTGTCTACTTTCGAAAAAGGGGTAATTTGGGGGGGGGGGGTTTGGTGCTATCCTGGCATTTTAGAGCCTCCGAAACTGTGATAGGTAGTGAGGAAGTGAAATGAAGTTACACACCTTCAGGCTTTCAAAGTGGTCATTGGATTTCAGGCTCCTGTATGTGGCTAGGCTCCCAAAAAAGTCTCACACATGTGGTATCCCCATACTCGGTAGAAGTAGCAGAATGTATTTTGGGGTGTAATTCCACATATACCCATGACTTGTGTGAGAAATATATAATTTAAAATGTCAACTTTGTGTAAAAAAAAAAAAAAAAGTTTGTCATTTTCCAGAAACTTCTGGAAGAAAAATAAATATCTTCCATGGACTCAATATGCCTCTCAGCAGATAGCTTAGGGCAGTGGTGGGCAACCTTTTTTTTCAACTGAGCCAAATCTCGCCAAAACCACGATTGAAATTTATTTTGAGAGCCACATTTTTAAAACTGAAAATACATCCCCCATATAGTAATTCATCCCCCATATAGTAATTCATCCCCCCATATTAATTCACCCCCCCATATTAATTCATCCCCCCATATTAATTCATCCCCCCATATTAATTCACCCCCCCATATTAAGTCCCCAAGTCCCCCCTGTGTCAATTCACTTACCTTTTCTCCGCGCGTTCTTCTCGCCGTGTTCCCGCGCCGTTCTGGTCTTCAGGGCGGACTGTGAGAGGAGAGGAGTTCGTCACGCTGCCCCGCCTACATCCTGGCTGCCCCGCCTACATCCTGACAGCTGCAGAGTCCTGACTTTTGGGGCGGCCGCCAGAGAGGAGGGAGGGGGGCGGCCGCCCGAGAGGAGGGAGGGGAGCGGGCGCCCGCATTTAAGTTTGTAAAGAGCCGCATGTGGCTCGCAAGCCGCGGCTTGCCGACCACTGGCTTAGGGTGTCTACTTTTTGAAAAGGGGTCATTTGGGGGTGTTTGGCACCTCAAGAAATGTGATGAGCTGTCAGAAAGGAAAAGCTGTGTAAATTCCATTATCTATACCATAGTTTGTAGACGCTATAACTTTCACACAAAGCAATCAATATACACATTTTGGGATTTTTTTTAACCAAAAACATGTAGCAGAATAGATTTTGGCTTAAAGTTAACGAAATTTTAGTTTTTTTGGATATTTGTTATGACAGAAATGAGAAAATATCGTTTTTTTCAAAAACATTTTTTTCTCAAAACTTTTTTTGTTTATAGCGCCAAAAATAAAAAGCGCACAGGTGATAAAATACCACCAAAATAAAGCTCTATTTGTGTGAAAAAAAGTACATATATTTCATTTATTTACCGTATTGCATGACCATGCAGTCGTCACTTAAACTAGTGCAGTGCTGTATAGCAAATAAATGGCATAAATTGCAGTATCTATACCATAGTTTGTAGACGCTATAACTTTCATACAAAGCAATCAATATACACTTATTGGGATTTTTTTTACCAAAAACATGTAGCAGAATGCATTTTGGCCTAAATTTATAACTAACTTTGAGTTTACTATAAATTTTTTATTGCCGAAAGTAAAAAATATCGTTTTTCTTCAAAATGTTTGGCATTTTTTTTTGTTTATAGCGTGAAAAATAAGAAGCGCACAGGTGATCAAATACCAAAGAAAGCTCTATTTGAAAAAAGGACGTAAGTTTCGTTTGGGTGCAGCATTGCACGACCACGCAATTACACTGTTCAACAGGTAAAAAGTTTTGGGCATAAAATTAGCTAATCTTACATAATTTTGGGGTGCTGAAAACGAAAATGACCCTAAAAAATGTTGATTGGCTCTAGTTTCCATGATATATTCACCCATGTAATGACGTAAGCCATTCAAAATTATGATGCAACTTCAGCTGCATATTGCGCAATTGATACTGGTGACCAATAGAAAATTGCATGTATACTGAGATGATGCAGTATTAGCCTTTAATTGCATCACTTCACTGCATAAAAGCTGCAGTATCTGTAGCTGATTGTAGTTCGACAGCGTCTTTACATTTCGTTTTATGCTTATATAGGCTACTCAGTAATGCCTCGAACTTGTGTGAATAAAGCAGATAATTTCTGCTATATCTGCGGTGAAATAACTTTTATCTCAGAAAAAAAAGAGGATAACAGGAATGATTAAGAAAGCCTACAACTTGTATTTTGGCTGCAAGATAGGAGACCAGGACAAGAGCTGGGCACCACATATATGCTGCAATTCTTGTGGGACGGCACTGGAGCAATGGTTGAATGGAAAAAAGGCATCTATGCCTTTCGCTGTGCCAATGATTTGGAGAGAGCCAACAGATCATGTTAGTAATTGTTACTTTTGTATGGTGCCTCCAATTGTAAAAGGGCTAAATAAGAAGAAAAAGTTATCTGTGCACTATCCAAATATTCCATCGGCAATACGTCCAGTTCCTCATGGAGAGGGGCTACCAATTCCTAAAGCACCAGAATCCTTCGTGGTTGAGTCAAGTGAGGAAGAACCTGAAGCGTGTAGTCACGTGCAGTTGTAAGAGATAGCCCTTTCCTCGAATACAAGAGAAAAGCCAAGAGAAGCAAAACCGACACAAACTGAAGACAAAACTAGTGAGAATCCTAAGTATTAAAATGATTCAACTTAGCTTATGGCTATAATTTTTCTTGGTAATCCTATGCAATATATTATGCCATTTAGGCTTTGTTATGTAGTCAATATCACTTGCTTTATATTTGTGGAAAGACATCTATCTATATAATTATTGTGCATTATGTAGTCATTACGCCTATAGTAGAAAACTTTCCGTTTACAGAAAAACTAGAGCCAATTGACAAATTTCATTGTTATATTTGAACTCAGAATGTGAAATTCATTAAGAAATGGATCCTTTTGTTTCCAAAACTGGCAAAAAATAAAAATTTGTTGAACAGTGTTATCAGTTGAATTGTCCAGTGCCGAGTAGCAAAAAGAGGCCTGGTCATTAAGGGGGGTAAATCCTCAGGAGGGCAACTGGTTAAAGTCGTATTTATTCTTTCAACCTGGGCAGAGCTTTGTGGGTGGTAAGGTATATAAAATTTCCACCTAATAGCCATTAATTTTGCTACCTGTTGAGTCACCTTGGATCTGGTCTCTTGTCTGAGTCAATACTTACCGGGCATCCCCACTGCTGAACTATCTTCTTATAGAGGATTTTGGATGTGTTTGCATCCTCTTTATTGGCCACAAACGCTTCCGGCCATTGGCTAAACCTATACATTACTACCAGGAGATACTTACCTCTCCTAGGGTTGGGCATGTGTGAAATCAATTTGTAGTTTTTGAAACAGACCACTAGGTGGCACTAAGTGATCATGTTTTGCCTGACCTGGATTGCTAGAGTTGTTCTGGAGACATATAATGCAGTGTCCAATTTGCTCCCGTGTGCTTTTAGAAAGATTTTGTATACAGAAACGTTTTTTTATTTCTCCTTTTACCACCTGCCACCCTCTATGCCCTATACCATGAAATTGTGCAATGATGAGGGGAGCGCTGTACTGAGGGATACCTAGGATTGTCCCTCCCTTTGACATTAGACCATTTATGCCCAATGTCAATCCATAGGCTACTGGCCTCATGTATCTCCCATGATCCTGAGTGACCACAGCCCCCAATGGTTTTAAAATTGTCACGAGCATACACATGAAAATCAACACTGTAATTTTCTAAGCCCAGAGCAGGAGAGAAAACTAGTAAGGACTTCAAGGTTTGGCAGGCATTGGTGAATTCTTGGTCCCACTTTATGGGGTCTGGAGCCTCAGTTTTAGCATGCTGCCTGAGTATATTTTCATAATGGCAGCAGTCAGGTATCCATTGGTGACAATAATTAACCATACCAATGAAGGAGAGCATTTCCTTTTTAGTTTTCAGGTGGGGCAGACCTGCCATGGCTTGGATCCTTGACCATTCTGGTGCCTTGTGACAGAGTTAAGCCCAAGTAATCCACTGTAGTTTGGCAATATTGTACATTGTGCCTTGCCACCTTGTGTCCCTCTGTACCCAGATAATATAACAGAGATATACTGTCCTGGGTGGGGTGCCCAACCCTTCAAGGATTCTCAGAGGGCCCTGGAATATACAGATGGTGAATCTGTGTAGCCTTGGGGCAATCTAGGCCAGGTAAAATTAATCACAGTATAATACTGCATATTGTATGGAATGAAGATAATCTATGAGGGTACATCTGGCACTATGGGTGCTAACAGAATAATGGGGTTGTTTATGGCCCTCAGATCTTGCACTAGGCGAAAAGTACCATCAGCTTTCTTCACTGGATTTACTGGGGTGTTGTATGGGGAAATCACAGGTTTTAAAATTCCCTCTTCAAGGTGCTTCTCTACTATTGGCATAATATGATCAATCTTTTCTTGTGACAGGGGATACGGCTTATGGTATACCTGGCCAGTTCTAGTTGCAAGTCTGGCTTTGTGAGGCATACAGGGAATATACCCTACATCTAGCTAACTGTTGGCCCAGACTTTAGGCTTCACTTCATCTAGATCTTCCATGCTCACAAAACAGTGAGGTGACTCAATGTGCTCTCCTCCCTCCTCATTTACTTTGATTGTGGCCCTGAACTACCCCAACAAATCTCTGGCTAAAAGATTCACAGGGCATCCTGCTATGATTTTGAATGAACGATTTACAATGTGCCCTTTTCCATATGGGTTTGCTACATTTAATGGGTGAGTTTGCCATGTTTTGATCTGGATGCCCATTATCCCCACAGAGGATTCACACTCACCCTTGAACCCTTCGTAGTAGCCCTACGGCTCCCGTGTCAACAAAGAAATACATTAGTATTCCTCCAACTGTAACGACAACTTCAGGTAACTGTTTAAAATCTCTAGTAAGTTGGGACAAATAAGACAGGGGCTATCCACAGCCATGCCCTCTTCGTCCATTGTCATAATTGTTCCCATCTTACAGAGAAGATCCCTCCTTAAAACATTTACAGGGTGTCTGGGAATTATACAAAACTCATGCCACAAAAAGTTGTCAACCTCTCCTCTTACAGGAAGTGGTGGGGTTTTCTTTATTTCTTTCATTGCTCCACCAATCCCTGTTGAAGGTTCACACATAATGAGTGGCCTCGCATAATGATCCTCCATTAAAGAAGATTTGGTCACCACGTTATTGATGACGAAACACACCTTATCTCCTACTGCCATAATTATTAGTGGATTCTGTTCAGATGTATGTGGGTTCCACAGGACATGTGAGGGAGCTTTTACCTTCAGGGCACCCCTATTGGGGATTTGATTCCCTCCAATTAAGGGGGTATTTTATTGGTGGGTTTCTGCATCTGGGTTCCTCATTACTTTCTTGTCTTTGTTCACTCATTCTGTTACTCGTGTCCCTGTCCCTATTTGGGCACTCACCTTTCCAATGTACTTCCTGTCCACATGCAAACGTCCACGTCCACACCTGTCATTTCTTCACCTGTCTCTACCTCTTCCACCTCTAAAACATCTAGTGGAGTCTTTTTCTGGCACCCTGTTCTCAAAGTTCTTTGCTGTCATTTCAGTCCAGTCTGAGATCAATTGTTTAATCAAGAGACATACCTGTGGTCTAAATCCCGTCATTTCTTTTGTACTTAAACTCATGCCCTCTTACTCCTTCCACACTTTCCTAAATCATTTAACAAAAACATTCACTGTCTTCTTCGGATTCTGTTTACATGCTACAGCAGTCACTACCTTCCCTTCCAAAATCTGTTAATTTCAGTTGTTAATTCCTCCTACATATTATCTTGTCCAGCCATGGTCCCCCATGCATAATTAGTAGCAGTCCTGCCAGGTGCCTCCAAAGTGTCAATAGTAGGGACCTTTGTCCAGTCAAAACCATATCCTAATATGCCATAATCAGTCTCATGTCTTGTTGTGAACATTGTTGCTCCCTTCAAATAGGCTACACATGCTTCCAGGTTCCATCTGGGGACTGGACTATTCTCTAGAATGTTATTCATTTCTGCCATATCCATGGGCCTAATTACCACCTCATTTCCCATTATAATATATAGATAAGCTACATTTTCTCCACTGTCACTCCTTCCTCTTTTGCCTTATTACTGCTCAAAGCCCTTTCTTTGGGAACTACAGTCCATTTAGATGTCATTTTGTCATTGGTTTTCCTGGGGGACTGGTCACTTCCCACTGGGTACTACCACTATGTCCCTCAGTACTGTCATCATACGTCCTGTCATTTTACCGCAGTTGGTCCTTTTGGTCTCCCTTTTCTCCTCCCTCTGCCCCCCATTCAGTACTGTCTGGACTCAGTATATTTTCTTCCAAT